>NW_001853478.1:42813-51788 GCF_000209125.1 Entamoeba dispar SAW760
TGGTGATTTAATCATTGACCCATCTCAAGATGATAGTCTTAGTATTGGAATTATTATTGGTATTGTAATAGGAGTTCTTGTTGTAGTTCTTGTTATAGTTAGTGTTATCATTATCATTGTTATTATAGTAACATTAAGAAACAAAAAGGATGAGCAACTAAGACGAGAGAGGAGACAAAAGAGGAGAGAAGAAAAAATTGAACGAATGAAAATCCTCAAACAAGAAAAACAAAGAGAAAGAGAAGAACAAAAGAAATTACAAGAGTTAGAAGAAGAAAATGATCTTAGGTCAATGAGCATAGGAATAGAAATGGGAAGTTGTGAAAGTAGTGAAGAAGTTGAAAAAGTTATTAACAACACATTCAACAATAACGAAAAAGAACAACTCATTGCAAAGCAAGAAGAAGAGTTAAAAAAAATCCAAGAGGAAGAAGCCAAAAAGAAAGCAGAAGAAGAGGAAGAAGCCAAAAAGAAAGCAGAAGAAGAGGAAGAAGCCAAAAAGAAAGCAGAAGAAGAGGAAGAAGCCAAAAAGAAAGCAGAAGAATTAAAAAAAGTTCAAGAGGAAGAAGCCAAAAAGAAAGCAGAAGAAGAGTTACAAAAAGATGAAGTATTAAGTGATTTAGAAGAAAGCGACTCTTCTTCTGAGTCAATGGATGAAGAAGCTCAAAATGAGATAATAGGAAAAGTACAAGAGACGTTAAGAACTAAACCAAGGCACATAGTAGAGATGGATAGTCTTTATCCATTTACCAAATTTGTTACAAGTACAAAAGAAGATGATGTTGATTCAGTGTCTACTCAGTGGGAATCATCTGATGAAAGTAAATAATTTATTTCTTTAGTTTAATTTATGTGAAAAAGTAATTTAATGAATGTACAATGACCTCTAACTAACATTTTTTAAGGCTCTTAACCACCTTCTTTAAAAACTTTTCTTAATAATGTGATTGTTATTTCTAAGTCAACAATACCTTTACTTAAATAAGTGCTAAAGAATAATGAATTGAAACAAAATGAAATACGTTAGTTTGCATCGAGATCATTATTAAACTATGGCCTATTATTCATAACACAGTTAGTTTAATAATATTTCATGGATTTTCAATTATTTTAATAAATATTAAATCTACTTATAATGATACTGTAATAGAAGTACCACAATAACCTTCATAAATTTATTATTGCTTAAAATAATTGTTTAAGTACAATAAAACAATGAATGTCAAATGGTTGAGTAATAAATATATGTAGAACAGTATTAATACAATAAATGAAATAAAACTAATTATCAAATAATTAAGGTGTAATCAATTTTGTTAATGAATTACATGATAAAATGATTATTAATTTATCATCAATAATATTTAATAACATAATGATTTATAGCAATAAAATCTTAATAACTGAATGAAATGTAAAGAAAGAAAAAAAAATAATTGTGTTATCTCTTTGTATTCGTTGATTGGTTTGGAATTAAAGAATGAAAATAAATTTATAAAAGAAATGGAAATAAAAATCATAAGTAAGATAATTCCTAAAAAACATCATTCGAATAGATGAAGAAAGTTATGTTATGTGATGATTATTTGATTAGTTTCAGCTAATACCAGATATGATAAGTTAGAAAATAAGAAAGTGATGAATGATAATAAAATGATGAAATAAATAATATTTCATTCATGTCTGACCATTGTGAGATTCTTGTTGAGATGATCAAACAACATTCAAACTCAACAAAAGCAATCAAGTTAATACAAAACACAATTGAGAGATCTGATAAAAGTTATGAAGCCAAAACCAAAATGATTAAAAGTGGGATAATTGAATGTTTAATGAAACAATTAGTTGACTGTGATGATGAAAATATCTTACAGCTACTCAACTGTATTGCAGAGAATTGTCAGTGTGCAAAACAAAGAATGGTGTCATGTGGTATTGTTCAACTTCTGTGTGAAATTTGTATTTCTACAGACTCAGTACTAATTAAATCCTTGTCAAGTTTATTATTGTGGAACTTATCAGATGAGATTTTAGATAAAGATGACATTAATCAAATTATCAAAACCATCACTAATGTCATTGAACCATTATCATCTGGTGATGAGTTCATCATCAACACACTAGGGGTACTTCATTCATTGACTGTTAATCCAATACCAATTAAAGAAGACGTTGTTAACCAAATGGTTATTATTATTACATCATTAAAACAAAGTGAGAGGGTCACATTATTTGTGTTTAGAATTTTAACTAATCTTCTTGCATTTCAACAACTCCAAACAACAACCTTCAACAAAATCAATCAATTTATCAACACAACAACATCTCATTTTCTATCAGATTCATTGAGTCTTGATATTATATCATCAACATCTATTCAAAGTCCAGATGAAATGACAACGACATACAAAAAGAAGATTGTTATGTTACAAGCAATTGAAAATGCATTGACAGTATTATCACAATTTGTTCCTATCAATGATGAATATATCACAACACTTCTCAGTTATTCGTCACTTCCGTTCCTCACTGAATCTCTTGCACGACTATTGTTGAATGTTAGAATTGATGTTGGACGAGTTGAACAATTTATCATTAACAATTTAACCACAAATGATCCAAGTTTTCTCTTTTTATTGTACAATATCATTCATAACAATGAACCAACTACACTCCCACAAGATATTCGAGTAGAATTGATTAACACAATTGATAAGTTCAATGATATTCAATGCAAGTCAATGCTTCTTTCTATATTTTCTAAATTTACATTTCCTGAAGCAAATCAAATCATTCCAAAGATTTTGAAGTATACTAAAGAACCATTGCTATCAAAACATGTTATTATGGCATACTCTAATCTTTTGTTGTCAACACCAGCACAACAAGATGATGTCATTTGTTTTATTGATTTGTCAAATGATATAAATTTCTACAACGAACTCACTAAACTTTTCATAGTTTTAGCATCACAACAAAACAGTAAAATATTTGTAAAGAATGGAGGAATTGAAGCAACACTTGGAATAATTGAAAGGAATGTGAGTAAAGAAATCAACAAACGATGTATAGGGATTATTTATTTGGCAATTGGGTATAATGAAAATAAAATAGAAGAAAAAACAATTAAAAAGATCATTGAAACAGCACAAAATACACAGACATATGGAATTTTGTTACCAATTGTTCAATATGGTCATGAAATTGAAAGAATATACAAAGTAGCAATTTGTCTTAGTGAAAAAGTAGAAATAGAACAAGAGAAAATTGGAATGTACTTGTTACGGGGAATTTCACGAAAAAAAGAGTGGATTAAAAAAGTTAAAAAGAACGAAATTGGGAATATGGTTATAAGAGTTGCAAAACAGAGTGAAAATGAACATATCGTTAGAATTTGTGTTTGTTTAATGAAAGATTATGACATTAATGAGATTGGATTGATTTCACAATTTATTGAGATCATTAAAAAATGGAAAAGTCATCAACATTTAGTTAACATCTTTTTCAAACACATTGTACATGTTCAAGACTATTATCAAAAACAAAATATACAAATTCCTGATATTGTGAATGATGTATTAAAAATAGTAGATGAAGGGATGAGAGAGAAAATGAGGTCGATTCAAATTGAATTACAAAATACTAAATAAATTAATTGATTTCATTAAATAGATAAAAAAATTGAAAGAATAATTTAATGTTTTAATATGAAATAATCGAAATATAATATAAATTAAATATTTGACAATATTCATTAACACCAACTTAAATAATTGATTTTGATTTATCAATTAAACTCAATAAATAATGAAATAAATAAGATTTATATTTAGATAATTTTATAGATCAAGAATATAAAGTATTTAAAGAATAAATAAAATATTAAATAGAATGAATCAATTATTAAAAAATGTTTACATAGACAAATTAAGATAAACATATTCAATAAAATAACTATTTAATAATACTATTTAGCACTAAAGTTATATATTAATTATAGATGATAAATTTGAAAAGAATGAACAAAAATAATAGTATAAATAAATAAAAAAAAAAGTTTAATCGATTATGTCACTATCGGTTGAGTTAGTGTTTTTAATAATATTGAATATTTTATATTGTTGATATCAGTTTTCAATTCATATTTCATTCTAATCATTTTCATTAATATAAAAAATATTATTCAATAAACAAATAAAGTTTGTATTAAGTTAATTAAGATTATGAGAATTAGTTATTTAACCAATATTCGTTCATGACTCATTAATATGACAATAACATTATTTTTTATTTTAAATTAAATAAAATGGTTTAAATAAAAATGATAAATGAATTAATAAGAATAGCAATAATAAAAATAGGTTATAATATAGATGAGTTAATTTTAAAAAATATAATAATATTTTAAAAATGAAAGAACTAAATAGTGTATAATTAAAAAATGACCATATTATTTCTTAATACGGTTATATTGTAAGTAAGTCATTCATTATATTCATTTTATAAAACTAATTCATTCTCAATTTCTAAGACATATTCTCTATGTCTCATATCTCTTTTTATTTTCGGAATACTTCATTTTGTTTTTGAGTTTAATACTCAACCATCTCATCTTCTCTCCTAATACTTTCAATTTCTTTCTTTATTTTTTAAATACAAATATTATTTATTCTATTCTTTGATATATATATTTTATCATATATGAATTGTTTTTAAATTCATTTTATTTATTTCATTTACAAATAGATAACCAAGAGATTAAATTGAAAATACACTAAAATAGTTGATAATATAGAGAAATGATTATGAGAATAACTGTTTTTTACTTTTTCAATGACGAAAAATAGTAGTTAATGAATATTTGATATAAAATTATCTATTTTTATTATCATTTTCTTACTTTGTTGATGAAAAATGTTTATTTGTTTCAAGATTTAAATTTTTTTATTATAGAAGATTATTCAAATATTATCTTGAAATATTTATTTTTGATTTATATTGTTTAATGAAGTAATAATGATATCAGGAATAATATAAATGATATTTAGAATAATAATTCATAAAATGGTATAAATAAATGAAGTAACGTATTTAAATAATAATATTTATAATATAATGTATCAATAAATTATAAAAATAAATATGATTAATATTATATTTGTTGTTGATATCATATTTAACATATATAATACTTGTTAATATTTTTTTTTTCATTTCTTACAAGACAAGAATTTATAAGTTTATTAGTAAGAGAAATAAAGAATATCAATGAAGAGCCAAATTAAAATAAATTAATTTCTTTCATTCTAAACTATTTTTAATCATAAATAATTCGAATGATCAATTTAGATTATAACGTATTGACAATTAGAACAAAGAGAGTGAGAAACATTAAGAATAGTTATTTATGTTACTAATTTTATTCAATGTTATTTTCATGTGTTATTCTTCACTTAAACATATACTAACTCTAGTTTTATTTCATTTATTATTATTTATTCAAAATATGTAATTGTATTAAATTTACATATTATTAATATGCAAAAATTATTTTTCATTTTTTAATACAAAAATAAAGTACTAAATAAACAAAATAGAATAATTCTATCAATAATATTAATAATATTATTTTATGAAATACTGAGACCAATAAATTTTTAAAAGAATAAATAACTACATGATCTGAAGAGAGAAAAATGAGAAAACCAATAACAATGGAAAATAAAATAAAAAATATCTTAATGATAATTAATGTATAATATAGAAAAAAAAAGATAAAATAAAAATAAGTGATGAATAACAAAAAATTCATTTGATTTCTTTTGGAAATTTAACTGAAATCAAATCATTTGAATAACAATAATTCGTTGTGGTGTAAAATAGGTTAGACGTGGTTTTACACAGACTGCATTTGGTAGGTGGTCTTCCTTAAACGATGACTTAGCATAATGTGATGTGCTTTTGTTATTTCCTTTATAAATAGAAAAACTATTTCCAATTGAAAATAACCTATCATCTGATTGACTGGCTAAATAAAAAGTGTAAGGTGAATGTTTAATACTAAATTTATTCATTTCATTGGGGTTTAATAAAAATAAAAATGATGTTGGGTCATTTATGTATTCATTAAGTTTATCAACTTTCTTATTAATATATCCACCAAGTTTGTCTCCTTCTTCAAGTTCAATAATAATTATTAAATGTTCTTTATTTATTATTTTTTGATCAAATGTTGATGTGTTCTTATTCCAATCATCAACGTCTGAATCAAATATAACATCTCCAACTTTTCTATTTGTCCATTCTTCTAATTTTTTAGTCTCTTCGTTTTGACAAATCGCTAATTTGGTTGTATCGTCTACTCCTTCAGTAGTTTTTATTCCTTCTTTATTCATTTTTATTTTTTATTTGATTTACAAGTTCTTTTTTATTTTAACTTCATCTTCTATTATTAGATCATCTATAACTAGATATTCTAATTTGATTATTTTAAAATTTTTTTACATTTCACATTTCAAATTACAATATGGGAAGGTAGAAATAAATGGAAGGAATATAAAATATAAAAATAACTATAGTTAAAGTTATTAACATAATATTATTTTTTTATATTTAGTTTATTTGTTATTCTTTGTTTTTGTTATTTGTTATTTTGAATGTAAATAAAATATAAAATTGATTTTGTCTTATTTATTTTGTGCTCATTCTTACTTCATAAATAAACATAATTATTCTTTTATTCTATAATTTATTTAATACTTTTCTTTTTATTAATTCTTTTATTAACGATTTAGTCATTTATTTAATGAAGAGTTATCTATTATGTTCATTTAAATTGATAACTCGTCAGTTATATTATATCTCATTTAATTAAATATTAAATTAATGATTATTTCATTATGAAAAGTTATTATAAAATAATGAAGCTGATTAATATATAAAGCAGTAATAATTGAAGTGATTGTCATTTAAGTTAATTTCTTATTTCATGTATTGTATTATTAAAATCAAATGACATATAATGAATATTAATTAAAATGAAATTATTAATTTTTATGTTGTTTTATCATTACTTTATATTTAGTATGAATATAAATTATTATTTAATGACAATAAAATATGTTTTAATGAATATTTGATAAGAAGTCAATAACAGTATATTTATATGATAAAATATATTATACAATTAAAATAGTGTCATCAAAAAGTACAATGACTGTATTTATATTAATGATATTTTTATTTATATTGATTTTATAATATTTGTAATATATTAATGATTTATGCATTAAAATATCATAATTTATCAAATATTGTATTCTAAATGAACAACACTTATATAATGAATATATTTTAAGAAATGATGTTAAATAAAAACATTTAATAGTTTTTAACAAATAAATTAATTGTGATTATGATAATAATCAAAAACAGTAATAATCGTAATGGATAACTTTAATTAATATATTGATATTTCACTATTTAATATTTATTTATTATAATATCACTCTTCATTGTTATGCAACACATTTCATCTTGTTTAATAACTTGATTTAATTATTTAATCAATTGAAAGTCAAAACAGAATGAATAATGTTATTTAATTGATGAAATATAATAACATTAATAATTTTAAAATGTAAATTATTGTGTTTATGAAGTAGATCAAATATATTTAAATATCATTAAAATGTTGTTGTATCTTTTGATTCTTATAATTATCAATTCATCTGTTATATCTCTTTTCAATAAATGTTAAGCAATAAGAAAATATAATGAATAATAACTTATAATATAAAAATTATCATGAAAACATTAATTCAATACTCCTGTATTAGTTATTTTATTTTTAAATATTATGATATTATCACAGTATATAATTAGAATAAATGAAATTAATTTTAAATTAGAGTTTGCAATAATAATAAATAATGAAGATAAAAAGAAATTAACATCTCATAATTTTATCAAGTAAAACAACCAGAACAACATGACTTAATTAAAACTTATAAAATCAATTAAATGAAAATCTGAATGATTAATAAATAAATTATAATACAAAACAACAAACAAACACAGAAAATAACATAAAAAGAATAAAAGAATAAGAAAAATAAAATTATTATATTTTTATTTTTTAAATAAAAATATAATATAATAAAATTATAATAAAAAATAAAGAAAAGAATGAAAATTACATTTACTTCATTTACTCAAAATAAATCTAAATCATTCAAACATCTTCACTATTTTTATTTACTATATTCACATTAATTACACTTTACTTTCCTACCAGATCCTACTTCCCCCTGTAATGATAAGCAACATGAATGATAAAATAGATAATAACCAAATCAAAAGAAATAAAAAGTAGATAGCTTAAATGTTAATAGATTTATTTTCTCTTGTTCCTTGCTCAGAGGAAACTAATCCTCTTGATTTAAAAATGTATGACCATCAACTATTAGCTTATTCTTAGCTTTTAGTTGTTGAGTTGTGAGAGGTTCTTTTCTTATTTATTTATTGTAGGATAGAGTATTTCAGATATCCCTAAACTTAAATACCCTCATTTAAGTTCTGTTTGATTTTTGGTATGTGTTAAAACTCTTTTTTACTTTCTTATTTTAAGAAGAACATATAACTACTACTATATTACTATTACTATGGGCTAATTTTCTTTTTAGCATCAATCATAACAACCAGACCTTTTTTCTTTGGTAATACATACACTAACAAATATACTTCTATCCTAACAAGTAACACTACCATCTTTATAAATCCCTCTTGCATTATCAATGCACCCATCATCGTAAATAATAATCACTGTTATTCTTGGGTATTGGGTAAGATCTTTTCTAACCAAATGTTAACAATATATAGACTATAACTGAGTATTTATTTTATTGATCTGTATAGTCTCTCTGAGTGTACCTTCGAACCCATGAATGACATAATTTTAATAAATAAAGTGAATA
>NW_001853478.1:51888-61371 GCF_000209125.1 Entamoeba dispar SAW760
TGTCAATACATTTTATATTGCTAATTTATTTAGTATATTATATTAACTAACTATAATCAATTTAGTATACAATTAAAGCAATAATAAAATACAAATCATTTAAATAAGAAAATGATTAGAAATAAATCAATTAGCAATATGAGTGGAGAATATTTGAGAAAGGGTAATTCCTTGAGCATGTCTTTTTTTAGAAGGAGTATTCACAACATTTAAAAAGCCTTTATAAGTATAACCAACAAAAGCAAGATCTTTTGGGTTATTAATATTAACAGGTTTTTCTTCTATGTCATCTTCATTTAATTCAAAGTCATCAAAATTACTTGTGTCAAAAGGACTTTTTAATTTAGGAAGATAAGGAGGAGTTTGTTCAAAGATAGTGTCCCAATTAAAACCTTTAAAAAAGGGATGTTGTTGAATAAGTTTAATATCAGCAAGACGTTTTTCTTTTAAACAAACTAATTTTTTAATAAGATCTTTTGCATCATCATGAATTTCAACGTCATCAGGAAATTGTAAAGTTTCATTACAATTAATAATTTTTAAACAAGTCTGAACAGAATCATCACTGACAAAAGGTGGATAACCAGCAAGCATTTCAAATAAAATACAACCAACACTCCAATAATCACATTCTTTATAATAACCTTTTTGTAAAAATACTTCAGGAGCTGTATAATCAGGAGTACCAACAACAGAATAAGCCAAATTTCTTTTTTTATTTTTATAATTATGAGCCAATTCTTTAGATAACTTTTGACTTTTTAAATCACTTAAATTTAATTTTGAAGCTTTGTCAACCATTTCAAAATATGAACCTTCATGATCTTTATGAAATCCTGTACACAAACCGAAATCTGTTAATTTAATATGTCCATTATTATCAAATAATATATTATCAGGTTTAATGTCTCGATGAATATAATTTAATTGATGAATTGAGTCTATTGCAAGTAATAATTCTGCAATATAAAATTTTGCCATTTCATGACTGAATATATTCTCTCGAATTAACAATGTCATCATATCTCCTCCTGCTAAATATTCCATCATTAAATATAAATAATCATTGTCTTGAAATGAATAATATAATTTTACTACCCAATCATTTGTAAAATGTGTTTGTGCTAATATATCTCTTTCTGCCTTAACATGTCCTGTTTGTCCTCTTTCAATCATATCTTTCTTTCTCATTACTTTCATAGCAAATATTGAATTACTATTCTTTTTTACTACTAATCTTACTTCTCCAAATCCTCCTCTTCCTATTACTTTAATAGTTTCAAAATCACTTTTTTTTAATTTAGCTCTTTTACATCTATTGTATTCATTTTCTTTTTCTGCTAATTCAGCTCTTAATGAATTTTTCTCTTTATCACTTAATGTAGATTTACTGAGATAATTTTCTAATGTTTGAGATCGTTCTTCTCTTTCTTTTCTTTCTCTTTCTCTTAACTCTGCTTGTGCTTCAATCGTCATTTTTGTTCTAATCGATGCAGTAACTGATTTACTACTTAATTCTGTCTCAACTTGTGCTGACATTTGTCTCTCCATTTCCTAAAAAATTTTTTTTTTCATTTTCTTTTCTTTTTTTAAGTTCTCTTTTCCTTTTCTTCTTTTTTGGGAAGTTATCTTTTTATTTTCACCTCAAAATTAATTATTTTCAATTTATCGTTATATATAACATTAAATAATTTTATTTTTTAGAGCATTAAAATGTTTATAGTAAGATTTTATAGTTTGAAATTTGTTTGTTAAAGAAAATAGAGTGAGAAAAAAAAAAAAAAGAAAACGAGGAAGAAGGAAAAAACGAATAAAATTTAGACTCAAATAGTTGGTGAAAAAGAAAACTAAATAGAAATTAAAAAAAAGTTAAAATAAATTAAAAGAGATTAACTTCTTATTTTGAATCAAAAAAAAAACATAAAAGTCTAATGGCAATGAATTGTCCTTATCAAATGAGTTACTATCCAACCATACCATTTGACTATTGTGATATTGGAGAAATTCGAGAAGACTCATCGGATGATGATGCAAGTATATATATTACTAACAGTACTTTTTCTCTTCAATCAACATCTTATGAATCAAGGATGGACGAACAAATTCAAACTAATGAACGTTTATCAAAGAAATTTAAAGATTTTACTGCTTGGGTTAAAAAGTTAGGTCGTAATACTTCAACACACAAAATGTATATTTGTGGTTCAAATGCATCTGTTATAACAAAAAAATGGTTAGAAGAAATAGGTAAAACAGCGTCTATTGTTCAACTTAGTGATGTTATAACTCCTGAATTTACTAATGCAATAGCATTAGGAGATATTGTAATTGTTGAAATCCCAAATATCAATTCATTGACCGATAACCTTGATACTTTCAAAAATTTTAAACAAAACAATATTATTGTTTGTTGCACTGATATTAAAAATTGTCCTAAAAATAAAGGAGCTTCATTCAGTGCTGTATTTAAACGAATTTCTCTCAAGTGATTTTTATCATATTTTTATATCCTTTTCTTTTTTACTTTTAAAATTACTTTTTATTATGAACATTCGTTTTTTCAATAACTTTCTAAAAAAGGTAAATATGTTAATATTCTTTTGAAAATGCATACAATTAAGAAAGAACTGAAATACTTATATATAAACATGTCCTTCACTATTTTGTTCTCCTTTTAAGTTATAAAAAATAACTTTATTCTTTCTTTAAAATTCATTTAAATTGGACTGACTTTTCATTTATCAGAAAACAATCTGTTATGTTAAAAAAATAAAATAAATCAATAACAATTTTAAATTGTTCAATAAATTTAATTTTAAGGCCAAACACTGTACTAAATAGAGTTAGTTTTTTATTTAATATTTTGTCAGGAAAAGATAAAAAAAGATATAAAGTGTGATAAGAAGAAAGATAACAAACAACCAAAATTGCTGCAACAGCTAAATTGATTATAATCAATACAATAAATGTAATGATTAATACAATAATTTTGGTATTTTCATGTAATAAATGGAACATATTTTTAAGAATTGTAATGGACATAACAAGAAATCCAATAATAATTAATGGAATTTGAATATACCAAAATGGAATAGCACATAATGGAATTACGATAAGATAAATAGTATAAGAATATCCAAATAGACAAATATAAGAAACTAATGGGTTCTTAATTTTAAAAGCAAACCTACAAACAGCCCAGAGAATAATTGGAATAAAAATAATATAAAGTAAAACAGTACCAGTAATAATAGAAAGTTTTTTATAATCATATGCATTTTCAATAATTGAACTTAACGAACCACTGAAAAAGGCTAAGAAAACAACAGTTAATGGAATCCATAATGGTCCATATAAATCAGGATTACCTTCAGTCTGTTTAAAGAAATTACCAAAAAATGGAATTAATCCCCAGAACATTCTTTTTAATACATCCATAGTATCAACATTGAACCATCTTGCATAAAATTCTGATTTATAAAAATGATACCATTTATATTCTTTTATTTCTTCTTCATTTGAGGTGTTTGGTTTTTCTTCATCACCTGTTCCTGATGGGTTTATTTGTGAATTTGTTGTTTGTGTAGCAAAATTAACTTGTTCGTTTTGTTGTGCAGAAAAGTCTATATCTCCAGACTGTGCAAATGAGTTATCACTGACAACAAACCCACTTTCATTTGTGTCTTGAGTTGCAATAAATGGATTTGACATTTTTTTTTTGTAATTACCAGTTCTCATAAATCTTTTTATTTTTTTTAATCCCTTTTTTATTTGTCTTTTTTTTGTTTTATTTTTTTGAAATTTGTTATTGTTCTTTTTTTAAGAATATTATTTTTCATGTTATATATAACGATTTAAAATAAAA
The DNA here is from genome assembly GCF_000209125.1 of Entamoeba dispar SAW760. Classification (NCBI taxonomy): domain Eukaryota; phylum Evosea; order Mastigamoebida; family Endamoebidae; genus Entamoeba; species Entamoeba dispar. The sequence continues at coordinate 55,754 of NW_001853478.1, forward strand.
ACATTATTTTTATAAATTTTTTTTAGAGATTTTTTCTATTTATTTTAATTGAGAATAAATTAATAAAATTATCTTTTTTATTTAATAAACGTGTTTGTTTTATTTAATTCAGTATTTTATTCTTTAATTTAATTTATTTGATAATATACTCCTTCAACTAAGGAAAGACTCAAATTCATTCATTTTTAATTTTAATTTATGAAAAATTAATTGTTAATAAAGGGTATGAATAGCAGTTATTGAATAAAAAAAATATAAGAAATTTATAAAGACTTGAATAAATAATAGTATTGTTATATATTAATAAAGAATAAATAAGTATTAAAAAAAAGAAGAAAGGAAATTGAAGTGAAATAAAATAATATCAAAACATTTACTTATAAAAAATAGAAATAGAAAGGAAATTTAAGCAGAAAATTAATAAACAATAAAAGTGTTAATAAAGAGTAAGTCTAAATACAGAAGAATAATAATTTAAATCAAAAAATATATGTTTAATTTTTTTTTTAAATAAATTGATATATGTAGAGAATTACTAATCTATATTCTTAGATGTTTGTATTTTATTTTTATTGAGAGTGTTAAAGAGTATATCATTCTATTTTATATTTAATAATACAAACACAGAGTTACCTTATAACTGAGTATGAGATTATTGTTTGAATAAAATTATTTTATTAAATTTAATATTCATTTTTATTTTTCATTATGTATCAACTTAACTTTTATTTATATTAAGAAGAATTATTTATTTAACAAGAATAAACTGAGTTTGATCTTTTTTTTATAAATTCTATTTTTATAAAAAGAAAATAACGCTAAAATTACATTAAAATAATACTTTAAGTTTACAAATAGAAATATAAATTAATGGTTATAGTAAATAGAATGTGGTTTTGAAAAAAAGTTACTGTATAAGAGGAGATAAACTTTAAAAGATTAAAGAGATATCATCGAAAAAAAAGAAGATAAACGTTAAATTATTTTTGAAATACTGTAAAAAAAATTGAGTTGAATATAATGGAGGTGTGATAATTAAAATTCAATTGAATTCAATATAAAATACAATTTTTACAATATTTTTATAAAAATTATTTATATTTATTAATTTCTCATTGAAAATAAAACTAAAAAGAGTAAATAGATAAAGAGGGAATAAGGCAAAGGAATGATTGGACAAAAAACTGAATACTGGCATCACATTGAGTCATGTTTAAAAATGTTTGAAGAGAGAATTAACTTCATCGAACTTGGAATGAGTGAAATGAAAGAATCAATACAAATACTCTTCACTAAAGAACAAGTGTTAAATAAATATTTTAATAGTTATAAAAAAGGAAATGAAGAAGAAATTAAACTTAAAATAGATATGACAAAACAAGATATTATAAGAATTATTGATGAACTTAATGACCAAGGAATTAGAATAAATGAAAATACATTGAACATTGAAATCCAGAATTACTTAATTGATGACATTAAAAAGATGAGTAAAAAACAATCTAAAGAAAAAGAGCAAATGATAAGGGAGTTGATAAAAGAAGAAATGAGATAATACGCTTCAAAAACTCAAAAAAGAAAAAAGTAAAGAAGGGCAAAAAGTTGAGGAGTTAAATAAAACAGATATAACTGATTTATTAACTCCACAAGAAATTCGCCAACTACAAGGATGGACAGAAAGAAGAGTATCCAATATATTATTTAATTCAGGTAGTGATGATTGGAATCAGAATACATCAGTATTTGATAAAAGAATAATGAATAAAGAACATATAATAATTATTATTGAAGATGAAGATGGAAATAAATTTGGAGGATACGTCAATGTGAAAATTAATGAAGACAATGAATGGATAAACGATCCAAAATCATTTTTATTTTCATTAGAATCAAAAAGAAGAATGAATGGAATGATGAAATTTGGTATTAGAAACCCATGATATGCATTTATTTTTAATCATCAATCACATCGTGGGTTGTTTGCATTTGGATTCGGTGAAAAAGATGGAGGTGCATATGATATTCGTGTTTATAAAAAAAATAATAAAACAGAGTCACATTGTAAACAACATTCATTTGAATATAATGGAGTTAAAGATGCACTTTGTGGAAAATATAACTTCACACCACAACGAATCATTGTAATTGAAATGAAATAGGCTGATTATTAATTAAATGTGCTTTATTTAAAATAAAATGTTTACATAACAAATTACAACCGTTACATAATAATAACTATTTTGACTCTTTAAAAATACAATAAAATAAATAATATAAGTTCAAGAAATATGACTATGTTGTATTCATAATTATAATTATAGTAGAGTTTATCATAAAACCATTATAGAATAACAATCATCATATAATTATAACTTAAGTATTCATGAGTATTTCATTTGTTATTTTAATAAATTTTAATAAGTTTAATAGAAATAATTACATCATAACAAAAGACAAGAAAATATAAAGATTGTCAAAATAACCAGAGAAGAACAAAAAAGTTAAATTAATAGATATATCCACAACTTGGTTTTCTTCTATTGAGAAGTGATTATTTCAGTTTCTTCAATATGCTCTACTTCTACAACAGAGTTCATTTCAATTATATGAGAATTAGAAGGTTCATCTTCTAATGTGTTGCCAGTGTTGAATATGAAGAACATTAAGTATTTCATATTTTTAATAATGATTGTTCATAGTATTTTGGGGAAGTCGATTTGTAATTTTAGTGTCTTTAATCTTCTTACTGATTCTTTATGTATTAATTTATTGTTAATATTACAAGTATTATTTCTACTTAAATTAGTTCTATACTTTGTATTAATTTCTCTTGTAGTTCTTTGTATTTATTTATTTTGTAAATATAATTTAATTCATTATTTCTATCTTGACATATGGCGACATCATTAATACATCATTTTTTTCTTTGATGTTTTTGTAATATTATCTATTTTTCTAACATTAAAAGAATAGTCACTAACAAAAATCATTATTTTAAGTTATAACCATTTCATCATTATTAATACATTTAGGAGGGGAATTAAAATCTATAAATGAAAAGGTACTGAAAGTAAAAGAAAAAAATTATAATTATTAAAAGAAATAATGTTTCAAGATTTTTATTGGAAAATAGAATGAAAAATTATGTAAATTTTTATCTACAATTTTCATAATATTAAAGCATTGACATTATTTGTTAAATTAGAATTTAAAATAAAACTATATTTAATAACACTAAAAAATGAACTCATCATAAATATTTAATGGCTGTAGAAGAAGATCCAGCGTTTATTGGAATTGACTTGGGAACCACATTCTCTTCTATAGTTTATTATGACACTATCAGAAAGGAACCTGTCTTAATTGAAGACGAAACAGGAAAAGAACAAACAGCATCATGGATTAGTCTTTCACAACTAGATACTGGTGGTAGTGTTGTTGTAGGGAATGTTGCTAGGAATAGCACTAATTTAGTTTATGTTATTTATGACAGTAAGAGAATAATAGGAAAAAATGAAAGTGATGTTAATTATGAAGATCGTGAACGTTGGCCATTTGATGTGAGAAGTAGAGACAATGGATGTGCTTATATTGAATGCTATAATCCATTGACTCAAAATACTGAAGGGTTTGAACCAGAAGAAGTTAGCGGAATGATATTAAAATATTTATATGGAATTGCTCAAAATAAACTTGGTAATCGTCCAATATCAAATGTTGTTGTTACTGTTCCAGTTGATTTTAATGATAGACAAAGAGATGCAACATTATTAGCATGTAAATTAGCGGGAATTAAGAATGTCTCACTTGCTAATGAACCAACAGCAGCTATTATTGAATATAAAAGAGAATATCCAAATTCGTTAAAAGGTGGAGATAAAATTGTAGTAATTGATTTTGGAGGTGGAACATTAGATGTGACATGTTGTAAAATAGCAAATGATAGTATTATTGTAGAGTCATGTGGAGGAAATCAAAATTTAGGAGGAAATGATTTTGATAATGTGATGATTGATATCATTAAAGAAAGAATAAAAGAAAGTATTCCAGGGTATTATAAAAGGAAACGAGGAATGACTCAAAAAGAAAAGATAATACTCAACAAGAAATTAATTAGATTAAAGAAAGAATCAGAAAGAGTTAAAATTAAATTAAGTAATAAAACTGTTACTGAGTTAAATTTAGAGTTATTGTTATCTGATGATTACTATGATATTGGTATTAACATTGATCCTACTATTACAAGAAAAGCATTTGAAGAAGAGTGTGACAAAAGAGGATTATATAAAGAATTTATTAATAAAATACAAGGGGTTACTCTGAGAAAAGGATATAAAAAAAGAACTGTTCAACTAGTATTGTTAATTGGTGGAACATGTAAAATGCCAAGAATTAGAGAAGAAGTTGCTAGTTTATTTGATAGACAAACATTTTCTGATAAAAATTTCAATCCACTCAGTGCTGTCGCAAAAGGAGCTGGATATTTAGCATATTCAAAGGGTGTTGATTGTGTTAGTAATAAAATTGTATATGACATTGTTCCAACACCAATTGGAATAGAGGTAGAAGGAGGAATTTTTGAATCACTTATTAAAGCTGGAGAAGCAATTCTTCCTAAAAACGTAATTAGAAGACGATATTCCACCACTGTTAACAATCAGACATATGCTAAGTTTAAAATTTATAGAGGATTTGGTAAATATACCAATTCTGATGGAATGGAATATATTACTACACTCACTATTAATGGAATTCCTAAGAGAAAAACTGGAAAATGTGTAATTGAATTTACAACTCAAGTTAATGAAAATGGAATTATGGAACTAACTGCCTCTGTTGTTGGAACTGATGTTAAGACTAATTTAACTACTGTTGTAGATTTATCTAAAACCGAAGAAGAAGTTGAACAATTATTTGAACACTTTCAAATGTTTTATTAAATGAACAATGTTTAATTCTTGATTTATTTGTTTTTGTTGTATCATGAATTAGGACAGTGATCTTTTAAATATTATAGATTTATGTATAAAATAAAAGAGAAATGAAGAGATAAGAACAACCATTATCTATTTGAAAAAAAAGATGTGATTTACGGTCACGAAATTATGCATTTTATTCGTATTCATCATTATATTATTATAATGATTTGTGAACTTGTTTATTATTTCAGAATTGCTGTCTAAATGTAATGAATATTATCATTGTTTGATTAAAACATAGTGTTTATGTTTGATAGATCATTGAAATGAATTATCATGTTGCAAATTAATTCTTGTTAAATGTTTAAAAGGTAAAAAAAATAGTAGAAAATACAATTAGATGAAAATATTTGTGATTAAATATGAGAAGAATATATTTGTACATTATGAGTTCTATCTTTCTACTTCGATGTCTGTATTAAATGAATACATCTGTTGATGAAATTGAAATAAAATAAAATAAATACAAAATGAAAATGATAAAAGAAAGAATAAAGAAAATAATAAGAAAGTAAATATAATGATTAATGATAAAATTGATGAATTATTATCATGAATGAAAGTTGAAGATGAACATTAAAATCATTAATATTAATCATAAATGTTTAATTTATAATACATATTAAATAGTCATTCTTC
>NW_001853478.1:61471-70401 GCF_000209125.1 Entamoeba dispar SAW760
TGATAATATAATAATTTACATGTATATATCATCATCATCATGATATCATATGTGATATAATTTAATTTCATATCAATAATATATCATTTAAATAAATAAATAATAACATCTATTAACATATCATTATGATATCTCATCAATGTGATAAATGAAATGGAACATATTTACACATTAATAACAATACGATTGATATTCATATTTATATAATCAATGTTATTCATAACTAACATTATAAATTTGAATTAACATAATGTTCTTCTTTATTATTTTTCATAATGATATTTTCACATTAAAATAGAATTGAAGGTAAATGAAATAAAGAATAATATAAAATGAACAAATTTATGAATGAATATACTCAACAAATCAAGATACATCATACTCAATACAAGAAGTTACAAAATGTCAACTGATTGTTATAGATTTCATATTTTACCTACTTTTTATTTTATTTTATATTTTTAAGAGAAAATAATATAAAACAGAATAATCTAATATTCAAAAAATATATTACACCATTTTCATTTGATCATTTTATTTAAATGCATAATTTCTTCGCTTATTTTGTTTCCCTGTGATTTACTTATTATTTAATAATTTTGTCGTTTTACTTTTTTATTTTCAATTATATTTTATTTTTAATATATTTTATTTATTTAATTATCTGCTGTGTTATTATTGATACTTTAAATTCCATTTTCGAATTGTTTATTTACATATCTACTTTTATCATTATCAATGTGTTAATTTTTTTTATTCTTTTTATATTTATATTAAGAAGCTTATTATAATTGTTTATTCCTATTTATTTTATATTTTATTCTCTATATTCTTTTTGTTTTTTGTTATTATAAAAAAAACAAAATACATATAATTTTATATATTCATTATTTGATTTACAATTATATGAGACACATATATAACAATTCATCCAATTAATTGACTTTTAGTGGTATTATGTTCAGACCATCATTTATATGTTCTCTATTTTTGCATTCATTCAATTCTTCTCTTTCTTATAAATGTCTTGAATAATCTACTTCATACCATTTATTTTTTCAAATATTCCTCCGTCATTAAATATTTCATCTTCTTCATTATATTTATGAAATAATTCAATATTATGAAATAATTTTATTGTTTAATTATTTAAATGATTTATATTAAAATGAATTTATTCTATATTTCATTGTTTTCTTTTATCTTTATTTTATATTTTAATAATTTCTTTAATATTATCATTTTATATTATTATTATCTTTATTGTTTCATATTTTTATTATTTATTATTATTATTGTATTTTTCATTTCTTATTTTATTTTAATTTATTATTATTATTATTTATATTTCTTTTCTTTCTTATTCTTCTTCTTTATTCTTATTATTTCTTTATTTCTTATTTTTCTATTTTATTTATTTTCATTTGATTCTTATTTTCATTTCTTGTTTTGATTATTTTGATTTGATTTAATTTTAATTTTTAATATTAATATATTTTTGATTATTCTTATTTATTTATCATTTATTTATTATTTGTTTTTATTATTATCATTTGATTTATATTTATTATTTATTTCTTTTATTATCTTTCTTTATTCTTTATTATTTATATTATATTCTTATTTCTTATTATTTATTTTTGATTTTAAATGATTGTTTCAATATTCATCATTTTATTTATATCTATTATATTAATCTTATATCATTAATTTCTATTATTAAATATTGAATAATCAATGTGATATAACAAAATAATTTAATTAATATATCATTATAAAATGAAATAATTAATAAATGATTTCATAATAAATATTAAATTCATGAAATATTGAATAATATAATATAAAATGATAAATAAAAATAAAAATGATAATAATAAATAAATAATAATACAAAATATAAATAATAATAAATATAAAAATGATATAATACAAATATATTAATCAAATTAATATATAAATATAAATAAATAATAATAATAAACAAATAATAAAATTGAATATATTTTTTATTAAACAATCGAATAAATAAAAAAGATAAAAAATATAAATAATAACAGAATAAGAATAAAAGAAATATATATAATAAATAAAAATAATAGAAAAATAGATAGAAAAAGAAATAAAAAAATAAAATATAATAAACATAAAATAATAAAAGAATAATAAGAAAAGATAAAATAAAAATAAATAAATAATAAAATAATAAACATAATATTTATATTAATAAAATATTAATTAATATAATTAATAAAATCAAATATAACATATATAAATGATAAATATGATAAAAAAGAATAAAATAAACACAAAAAATAAGAATAAATAAACACAAAAAATAAAATAATATAAATAACAAAAATACAAAAACAAAGATATAATAAAAATAATGTAACAATGATACTAATTGAAACATAAAATAATTGTAATAATTTACATGATCAATGAATAAATTGAATAATAAATATTCAATCATTTCTATAAATTATTGATTTCAATCAATAATTTGTTGTTGAAATTATTTAAAGAAATGACAAAAATAAATGAAATAATTAATAGAAATAAAAACAAGTGAAATGGTGATAGAATAAGAACTAATAATAAAAGAATAAGAATATAACTGTCAAATAATATATTTCATTTGTATTTTAAAATACTTTCTATTTTATTTATTGTAATTTTGTTTCATTCATTATTATTAATAAAAGATATTTGGAAAAGAATAAATATATATTAAGATTTTAAATAAAGTTAAATAAAAGATTTAATAAAATGTATGAATATAATAAAAGATGATAAAGAAGAAACAAAAGATAAAAGAAGTAACAAATAATAAAAGTGGAAAGAATACATGAAATAAAGAATACATAAAAATATAAGAAATAACTGATTATTATTCATAAGTATCTTATATTTAAATATATGAATATTACATTATTATATTTTATTCACAATTTATTCATTCATACCCTTATTAATTATTATCATTTATTATTCTTTATTCTTTTGATTAATAATATTATCAATCATGTTTTATTGTTTGTATATTAGTTATTCTATTTTTTAGTTGTCTATCATTTCTTGTTTTATTTCATATTTTATGTTTTGTTTCTTGGTTATATAATTTGATGTTATTGTTGATTATATTTTATTTTGTTATTATTCTTGTGTTTATTTCTTATTTTGTAATGTTGTGTTTATTTAAATAAAAGAAAGAAAAGAACTCAACCAGATAAATAAGAGAGAAGAGAGTTTATTACCAGACTAAAGTTGATCAATAGAGCAAAGAATAATACAAAAGTGTTTATTGCAGAACAGTGTTTTGTGTGCATTACTAGCACTAACCATATTTATGTTATTTAAATGTGTAAGAGTTAGGAAAGATGAAAGAATTTCTTATTTATCCTATTCATTATTTCTATTCATTCATATTATCATTTTTTACTTATACTTACATTCTATTCCTTATCCACTTCAATCTCCATTAACAATATTTAAATAATTAACATATCTTCTTGTTTAAACAAATAAATAATGATAAAATGAAATAATAAATAATAAAGAAATATAATAAATAAATGATAATTGATAATCAATTTAAATTATAAACAGAATAAAATAATTAATGAAATATAATGAATATAATAATAATGAATTTATATTCATGTTCTTAAATTCTTTTAAATTGTAATCACATTCATTATATTATTATATAATTGTCATTGTGATTTCATTTTATATTCTTTCTTTTATTATTATTTGTTATTCAGTGTTAGTGATGAAGATGATAAAAGAAATGAATGAATATGAAGATAACATTATTAATTACATGAAAACAAAACAATAACCAATCAACATCATTTAATTAAAGAATAAAATGATAATAAACCAACTAAATAATGAGAAAATAATAATAAATGATAATAAACAAAGAATAAGTGAATAAAGTAGAAATAGAAAGAAGTATTAAAGAATGGATAAATAAGAATGAAACATATGATAATAAAGAAAACAAGAATTGATAAGAATATAAAACAAATATAAAACCATAAAATAATAATAAAATTGAATAGTAAAATAATAATAAAAGAATAATAACAAGGGTTAGAAAAAGGTATTTAAACAGAAAAAAAGAAAGAAATAAACATACAAACTGTTTTACGTAATAATACAACCAATTCATTTTATAAATGGTTGGGAAACAACTATTACAAGAAGATAGATATAGTTTATGGTAGTATTCTAGAAATATTATATTTAAAGTATCTAATAGAATAAGAAATAAAGACAAATAATAATAAATAGAAAAGAAATAAAATATAAAGAAATTAAAGAATAGAAAGAATAAAATAAGAAAAACATAGAATAATATAAATACAAAGAAAGAGAATAAAAGAAAAGATAATAAGAATAATAAAGAAATAATTTAAATTTTAATTCAAATAATTTTAATTATCATTTCATTTTACTTTTTACTTAATTATGATTATTTTATTTCATTAATATGTTTTAATTAATGTTTTTATAATTTGATAATTTTATTTCATTTATTTATTTTCATCATATAACGAACAATATAATAACTGGTTATTAATTTTTATTCATTCTTTTCATTCAATTCTTTTCTATCATTTATTTATTACATTCTTCAATTTCATTATAATTCAAATGTATTATTTCAGAAACACTACACACTATCATTAAAATAAAATCAAAATTTAATTCATTAATTATCATCTGATAATAACAATATATTTAGTAATATATTCAACATTCAATATTATAATGATTTGTGTTGGTTATTATTTAATAAGAAATGGTATGATTGAATATTGAAGAATGTTATTTGATTCAAATGGTTATTGTTTATTATGATGAAACATTATTAATTTTCACTTGAAAATAAATTGTTTCATTTTAATTTAGGTAATAACAGAATTAGATTTTAGAGAATATTCATTTCAGAGTTTTGTTGTAACAAATTCTAAGATAAAACCTTTAAAGTAAAATACAACTTAATTGTTTAACTAGTGTTGGGTGTGATAATTTAATTATTGATGGGGTTATGCTAAATTCGATTTTGCTAGTTGTAAAATAGATACATTGACTTATGATATTATTGAACATTTAAATTGTCATAGTTCACACATTACTACTATAAATACAAATAAAGTTATATACCTTGTTTGATCAAATCCTTTAACTATGAAAGAAAAAAGTAAACAAGTGAAATAAACATTCATAATATTGTTAAATCAATAAAACTTATTGTTTGTCATTTCATCAGAAAAAAAAAAATAATTGTATTTTATTTCAAACTTTTAATATAAATCAGTTTAACATTTACCAATATCAATGTATAATTATAAGTTATTTCATGTACTTTATCTTTCTTTATTATTTCTATTTATTTTATATTACTAGAACCTTTTATATTATGTAATATAACAATGAATTATTGTCAGTTTTATATCATTAAACAGGAGTCCTATTGAATAATTTAACATTTTATTTTTGTCATTTTATACTAATATCTTGATTATTTTTAATAAAATCTTTATATATTACTTGTTCAACATATTTCTCTTTCTTCTTTATTGGATTATTTTCTATCAATCTCTAACTTTAATCTTTCATTTAATTTAGATTTGAATATGTTAATTAAGTGTTCATTTTATAGAATAGCATAACTCGTAATAATCATAAATCCTTGTATTTTAAATACCATTTCAACTAATAATTGTTTCTATTATTCATTATGGTATAATAATATTTCATTTACTATCTTACTTCTTTTAATAAATAATATAATCTTTATTCAAAATTATTACTTGAATGTTTTACATAAAATAAATAACACGTAAGTGTAATGATATATTATTAACATCTTCAATTCAATTTCTTTTATGATTTGGTTATTTTCAACTTATCTTATTTATGTTATTGTTATTCGGATACTTTTATCACATTATTATTTCGTTACTTACAATTACTTTTTATTTTTAATATTTGTTCTTGATATTTTCTATTTCATTGGTTTATTTCTATTGACCTCTTTACTCTTTCATGTTATATTTCTTTAGTGTTATTTCTTATCATTATATCTTTTCTTGATATAAATCTATTTCATTATTTTCCATATCTTATAATAAATATATCATATTCTTGTCATTTATTCACTATTAATTTATAATACCTAATCAGCAAATTAACACAATGTTTTATTTTAATATTTGATAATTATTTTTTTCTTTTTTATTGCATTATTATTCTTTGTCTGAATTTTATTATTCTGTTTTTATTTATTATTGTTTGTTATATTCATTTCTTTTTATTCTTTATATTTTTATTTTTTCATTGTGTACTTTCATTTTCATATTCAATGTTGATGTTGTTATTATTATGTATTGTCTCTCTAATCTTTGATAAATTTCTTTATCATCTTGTTGTATTGTTATTATTTGGTACTGCTATTCTTGTTGTATATTATTTTCTTATTGTTATTTCATCTTATTGTTATTTGGTTTAGTTTTGATTTTTCACTTATTTTCTTCTTCTCTTTCTTTGTCTTATCTCAAGTGTCTCATTGATTCATATAATGTTATTACTCTTATTTCTCTATCACTTCTACTTTTTCATTCTTTTATTTTACTGCTATTATTGTTTATCATCATTTGTTTATCATTTTTATAACTGGTTGTGTAGGTGTTTTTTGTTTCTGTTTTTATTTCATTGTCATTTTCATTTCTATCATTATTATGTGATATTATCATTAATTATGATGAGATGTTTTGTTATTTATTATTTTATTATTTTCTATTTTCTTGTTTTTATTATTGTTATTTAAAACAATAAAAATGAAATAACATTTATTATAACAATAAATAAAATGAAATGTTATAAAGTATATTTAATTATTTAATCATCTGATTTTGATCTGATATTCATTAAATTAAAATGGAAGAGTTAATAAATAAGAACACTCATTTCTTTAAAGAAGAAATAGAAACACTTCCAAATATTCAACAATCAATTGTTGATATTAATAAACATTATCATTATTATTTAGGATGTATTAAAATGAAATATTTGAAATAAAACCAGATGAAACATATTCAGAAGCTATTAAAACAAGAGAAGGAATAACTGATGGATGAAACAGAAAGAAGAAGAAAACTAATAATAACAAAAAGTCAAGAAACAAATAAAACAATAGAAATAATAAAGAGTCAAATGAACAAAATAATAGAAGAATGTAATTCAGATTCTGAAATACTAAGTAAAACACGGAATGAAATAATCAATAAAATCATTTCAATTGAAGAAATGATAATGAAAAATAAAATATTCAGAACACCAGAAGAAAAAGATAAAATTAAAAGAAGATTTAACAAAAAGAAACAAGAAAGGGAAACATATTACAATGATTATTTAGAGAGGAAAAAAAATAGAAAGAATGATAATAATAGAAAAATTCAACAACTAGAAGAATAGACAAATAGAAAAGTATTTAATGTATGATTGATTTTGATATTGTGAATGGAGTAAAGATACAAAAAATATTTGAAGAAAGAATAAAGAATAAAGAACATATAATAATTATTATTGAAGATTCAAATAGAAATAAATTTGGAGGATAAATTAATATGAAAATTGATAAACTTGGTTATATAAATGACCCAAAATCATTTTTATTTTCATTAAAATCAAAAGGAAGAATACAAGGAATGATGAAATTTGATATTAATGATCCAGAGTGTGCATTTTATTTATATAATCAATCAGATAATTGTTTGTTTAAATTTGGAAATGGATATAGTGATATTGGTACTTTTAAAGAAAATAAGAAAACAATGTCATGGTATCAACAAGATTCATTTTTATATAAAAGAATATCAAATGCTCTTTGTAGAAAAACAAATTTCACACACAACAAATCATTGTAATTGAAATGAAATGTTTTTATTTATTATTGTTTATTCATCTTCTATTAACAATACCATTATCATTGTATCTATTATATATTTCTTCTTTTATTCTTTATGTTATATTCTTACATCAATTTATTGTTATTCTTCTTTTATATTCATTCGTTATTATTTATTTCATATTAACATTGTTAAATATCAATACAACATATAATAAATAAATGATATAAGATAAACAACAATAAATAATAATAATAATAATAATAATAATAATAATAATAATAATAATAATAATAATAATAATAATAATAATAGATTATAAAAAAGTCAATTAATATATGTATCAACTTTTGATTTTTCATGATTATTAAGAATGATTATTTCAGTGATTCATTATATTCTATTTATTTAATGTATTTTTTTTGTAAAGAATTTATAATTAAAAAGTTAATTTTAATATACTACAATAATTTCTTATATAAAAGATTTGATATCATATTTTAATATTCATTATCTGTGTTCTATTGCTGAATTTATTTGTAAATTATCAAAATTTTTAATGAAACATTACACATCTATTTTATTGTTAATATTATATTGATTATTTCTACTTATGTTATTTCTCTAGTTTATCTTAATTTTTATTTTATTATTATTCTTTCTTTTATTTCATTTATATCATATTTTCATTCTTTATTGTTAATCTTTATATATTCCTTTCTTTATTCTTTTATCATACATTTCTTTATCATTATTTCTATCATTTCTTATACTTTCTTTAGACTAATACTCATTGTATTTTGTTATGCGTTAATTTCTATAATAATTCTAATATATTAAATAAAGTATAAAAATACTTATGAGAATGAAATAAAACATCAATTAATAATGTAATTATTATGAGATTAAATAATAATTCAGGGTCTGTAATATTTATAATAATTTCTATAATATAACATCTTTTAAATTAATGAATGATATGAAATGTTTTCATTTGTTATA
>NW_001853478.1:70501-77996 GCF_000209125.1 Entamoeba dispar SAW760
GTTTTATATCATCTAAACACGATTAATGAACATTAAAATTATTTAGAAATACTACAAATAAGTATTATTAAATAAAACATATTTTTGAATGATTGAAATGATGAAATACTTATTATTTAATAATCTATTGTTTAGAAATTAGAAGAAACTATAATTAATAATATAAATAGATAAATTAATGAAAATAAAGAAGAGTAAAATAAAATTTCATATTTTTAATTATTAAATTTATAATTTTTATTTATAATATCTTGATAATTATATAATATTTTATCTTATTTTATTGTTTTATTCGAATTTTCATCATTGAGAATATATCATTATTTAATAATTGAATATTTTATTTTGAATTATATTAAATTATTGAATATCTTTTGAACAAATGGTATATAATAGTTATAAAACTAAATAATATCAGTAAAGATATCTATTTAAATAATTTGAATGAGATATTGAGATTATTATTAAACTATAAACTCATTCTTCTGTTGTTTAGATCTTTTAAATTGATATGGATTTCTTCTTTTATTATACTTTTTATATTTGTTTAACAATCTTGTAGTATTTCTTTTTTTTTTAAATAAGACAAAGAATGGTAAAATCCTAAAAAATCTAATTGTCAAAATGAGAAGAAAAAAAAAAGAACAAAAAATGTTCATTTAATGGAGAAAGGTGAAAGTGAAAATCTCTTTAAAGAGATAAACGATATTTCTCATAGTGAAAATGATTTTAGTGCAAATGATTTCAGTGAAAATGAATATGAAGGGTTACTCAAGAGAGTCGACGACTCCAATCCTGTTTTTACAAAAGAAGCCAACAAATTTCAGAAAAAAATAGAAATGATCAAATCTCAATCTGATAGTCCTAAGACTCACCACTCTTCTTTACCAAATATTTGTCACCCTTTGATTATTCTTCTCTGGGGTATTCTTTTTGTACTTTCTTTGTTGTTCTTTTATACTATTCTTCGTGTATTGTTAAGATTAAATTCTATGGAGACCACCCTTTCTAATTGATTCTATTCAATTAATTTATGTTATTTAAAACAAAAAAATAATATTTTAGGGTAATTTTTTCTCTTTCTGAATAATTTATTAAATCTAATTGTTATAAACAATAAATTTATGTAAGATTTTTTTAGGTTTAAAAATAAATAAAAAAAAAAAGAAAAAACACAAAAAAAAAACTAAAAAGAAGAAAATAAGAATAAAAGTTGAGTAAATGAGCGAATCAAAACCAATAGAATCTGAAGAGATGAATAAAATAACAAGCGTTGCTGAGAGAGTTGTTTCTGCACAAAGTTCTAGTCAGTTAAAAGAAATATTAGAAACTAGTAAAAGTGAAGAAAATATAATAACAGAATTAAACAACAAATGTAGAAGGAAAGTAATAACGTACTTGGCAATTTTTGTATTTATAACATCATATATTACATTATATTTACTTGTTCAAATAAGTAAAAGGTCTAGTTTAATAGGGAAACAATTACCAATCCAAATTGATGATAATTCAGAAACAATAAGTATTAACGAATTAAATTAAACTTAAATGTTATATTTCTCTTATTTATTATTTTTTATATTAAAAAATCGTTAAAATCATTATAATATTTAATGAAAAATAAAATACAAATTAATGGTCAACCATAAAATATGAATCTGGATATTGACATGTTATTGGTTGAATTTCTATTTTTCGTTCATTTAATACTTGAAGTTGAATATTAGATTTCTCTACAAGCATTAAATATGTTTTATGTAATTCTTTTACTTTATTTTCTAATTGTTCTAATGGATCAATAGACGTTCTTCTTTTATTATTAGGAATAGGACGAGAGGGTGGTTTAGATGATGGTTCTAACAGTTCTGATTTTTTAGATTCATTAATAGAAGGTGAAACATTTTGTTTTTTGGTTCCACTTTTCTTCTTTGAACCTTTCTTTTTTCCTTTTGAATTATTCTTCTTTTTACTTGATGAGTGACTTCTTTCTGATTCATTTCTTTTATTAATTTCATTACTTTCTTTTGTTTTGGTTTTTTCACTACTTTCATTATCACTTTCATCTCCTTCTTTCATTTGTTCTTCTTCAAGTTTTCTTAATTCCTCTTCTTCTTTTTTTTGTCGTTCAAGTTCCATTTCTCTTCGTCTTTCTTCCATTTCTTTCATTTTCTTCTTTTCAATTTCTCTTTTAGACAAAACCTTTTTATTTTCCTTCTTTTCTTCTTCAGTGCTACCTATTTCTTTTCCCTTTTTATTTTCTTCTTTAACTTCTTTTTCTTTAGTCTCTTTGCTTTTTGGTTCTTCATCACTTTCTTCTTCTTCTTCATTATCTTTTTCTACTATAAGAATTTCATTAATTTTTTGTTTTTTATTTTGTTTGATCTTTTTCCATGAAACTCCTTTTCCAACAGTTACCCATTCATCAGTATCTTCTTGAATTGGTGATGTTTCTATTTCTTCTTCTACTTCCTTTTCTTTAAGTTGTTCTTTTTCTTCATGTACCTCTAGTTCATCAGAAATAATAATTTTATCAATTAATGATTTAATATATTGAAAGTTATTAATATCAAATGAACTTCTATTATCTCTTATTAATTCATTTCTCTTAGAATATGATATTAATGATTCAATATCTCCTTTGTACATATTTAATATTTCAAATGTATGTAAATAATCTTTACAAATAAATTGTTTATTAACCTCTCCATAAAATGGACTTCCACTTTCACTATATTCATCTTTAATAAAAACTTGTTCACTATCAGAAGTATCATCTAATGTAGTTGTTATTTCTTCTTTACCTATATCATCTTTTGTTTGACTACTACTTTCTTCTGTACTTTCTTCTATTTCCTCATTACTTTCATTTGTATTATTTTTAATTTCTTCATGATGGGTATTAATTTTCTTAGTTATTTTATTACAATCTGTCCATTCTTTTGGTATTTGAACTTCAGGATCAATTGTATTACGTGTGTTATATAAGAAAAATATATAATTTGGTGATTTAATTACTGTAGAATCACTTTGATCATATCTAAAAGCACGTAATGGAGATAGTGAAGAATGAATAGGTAAATGAGGATTTGAATCACGAACAAATATTCTTTTAAATCTATTAACCATTTTGATTAATACAGGATTGTCTGTTTGAAAAGTATCTAAATCTATTTCTATTGGTTCAATAGTAAATATTGGTGGAAGATAATTATTACCTTCAGAATCAATAGAAATATGTTGTGAAATATCATCATCAATTCTATTTTTTCCTGCACCTAATTCTTCTTTAGTAATATAATCTTTTTCTGAAACTAATTGATGTAAGTATGTACAATCAGGATTAATACATTGTTTTCCTCTTAAAAAATGTGAACAATATTTTGTTGTTCCTAATGATGAATTTAAAACTTTACCAGCTAACCATCCTCCATTTGTTGATCTTATACATTGTATAGAACTTTCAGCAGTTTTAAAAGTAATATAAGCTGAAAATGATGGTCCAGTAGTTGATTGAAGATTATGTAATGTTTTAATATTTGGAATAATTTTAATAATTTCCCCGTATTGTCCAAAAAACTCAAACCTACTTAATCGTTCTGAAATTTCTTGAAGTGTTAATCCTTCAACAATATTATAAGCAATATTTGTTACATAAACAAGATTTCTTTGAATAATTGTTTTATTTTGTAATAATTTAAATCTATCTATTTCATTGTGTTTATGTTGTTTTCTTCTTTGTGACATCTATTTGAACCAAAAACTGGATTACCATTTTATAGTTTTTTTTTACTTCTTCTTTTAATATTTCTTTTTTTTTATTATTTCTTTTCAATGACAAAAAAAAATTATCTAACAATTCAATTCTTCTTCTTTGGTGCAAAACGTGTTGGCTCATGTTGGAATAATTTCAAATGAAGTCCATCTAACATTGAAAGAAGTGTTGCTATCCAATCAGTCCACATTACAACTCCACTTACAATAGCTCCTATTATTACAGAAGTTGTGAATGAACAGAAACAAATAAAAATAATTGGGGTGAGTAATGAAATAAGGAATTTCATATTATATAACTTAGGAATATCCCTACCAAATAAACGAGATTGAATAATCATATTAACATAAATTAATGAACAGAAATAAATCCATAAATTGTTAAAAATATAATTAGTTGTTGTAAATTCATTACAGAACGAATAATAGAAGATTATTCCAACAAAAACACATACCATAGAATTAATTAACATCTCTACTGATTCTTTTATATATTCTGGTTTATCTGGGAAATCATTTTTAATTCCTTTAATCATTACAAGAGTATGAATAACTAATAATCCTCCAATAATAGGAAGAATTAATTGAAATACTGGAATACCAAATAACTTAAATTCATAAAATGGAATGAATGCACCTAAAAAGATTAATCCAATAAATCCCATAATTCCTTCACATGAAGCATTAATAATACCAAGATTAATTGCATGTGTATAAATTGCTTGTATTTGTACACAATATGAAGTATATACCATAAACAATACAATCAACATGTCTTTAATAACACTATTACATAAAAACATATGATCTAAAAACCCTACAAAACAGAAATATGTCACATTATCTAATGAATGGTCTAACCAATCTCCTATTGGTGAACAAATCCCAGAAGAACGTGCACGAATACCATCACATGAATCAGCAATCCAAAACCATAAAATTGAAAATGAATTAAAAATACTCATCCATGCTGGAAGTGGTTGTGAATAATCTGGATATAATATTGTCATTAACGTAAATGCAATAATTGGCATTATATTACCACTTAATGTAATCATATTAGGAACTACCCATTTTGGAATAATGTTATTAATTGGAATAAAAAAATATGGAATATTAATTTTATTATTAATAATTGATTCATCTCTTGTTTGTATTTTATAATGCTCGAGGTGATCAGCCTCTTCTGGAGTTAGTTTAAAATGGAATATTGTTGTGTCCATATCTATCTGTTTGATTTCTTCTTTGTTTTAGGGTTAAACAGGGTATATTCATCATTATAAATTTTCTTTATTGTCTATTATGATTTCTTATAAATACTTTCTTATTCTTCTTCCCTTAGTTCGAGCCATCTCACTCCCTCAAAACTTATTTTTATCATAACGTATGGACTTTCTTCTCTTTTTTTTTTTAAAAAAAATGCTAAAAAAAAACAATAAAAAAGATTAAATTAGTATTTCATATTTTAGAAGTATTTATTTACTGAATAATTATTCTTCTCTTTGGATTGAAGGATGATTATTACTATCATTATTTTTTACTGACACTGAGATATATTCAACAAATAATTCTTTCATAACACTCCATGGTTGTTTAAATCCTTTAATATCTTCATCATCAATTGCAATCAATACTCCAAGAGAATGTTGGAAGTTAGCAAACCAAACAATGAGATGCCAAATGCCATGATTAAAGAACTATAAATGAGAGACACCCTTGAAGAAAGAATAAAAAATTAGAATAATTCAACAAACTAACTGATCCCAAGCAACAAAGACAGTGCCAATTGCATATGAAATTCCTCCTGTAAATAAGTAAAAGACTAATGAAAGAGGACAGAAATAAAACACTAATGGGCCATAAAGAACACATGACCATCCCATAGCTAAATACATAATAACATCTGTTCTTGTTGTTGGTGGTGCAAAGATAGTAAAGATGAATCCAGTTAAAGCTAAAGCTATAACTATAAAAATGGCTAAACAACCTGTTTTGAAATACCCCTTTGCAAATGTTCTTGTGAAGATAAAACATAAATAGCAGCCAGAAATCATGATATAAATAGTGATATGATCCAATCTTTGAAAGAAGTATCTAAGACAAATACTGTTAGGAAGAAGAATATTTAATAAGTGATATGTTGTAGAGTTGAAATATAAAGTAAATGATGCAAGACAGAAACACAGTATTGCTACATTGTTCATTTTATTTAAATTGTGTTTTTGGGCATATCTTCTAAACATCTTAAATATAAAAATAGCATAAAATATCCCAAATAAATGAGTTAGTACATTGACTACTTCCTCAAGAAGACATTGGGGTCGTTCATCAAGAGGAGTTAACTGGTTTCTAGCTGTTTGAATGTCGCACAAGAAGCACATAAAGTCTATGAGTTTAGTGATCTGGAGGGTTTTGTGGTTGTCGTTTTTTCAACAATCAGAAATAATCATTCAATCATCGATACTTTTCATTTCACTTTCCTCTTCTAATGAAGCTTTTAAAAAGATATTTAAATGAATTAAAAATAAAAAAAAAATAACTTTTATTTAATGAACGTAAAAAAAAAGTGATTTAATTTTGGAAAGATTTAGCAAGTTCTTCTAAATCTGCTTTCTTCTTTTTGGCAGCTTCTAATTTCTTTTCTAATTCAAAGATTTTCTTTTGTTGTTCAATTTCCTTAAGAGTGTATTGGTCAATACCAAATGTTTCGATATCTTCTTCTTCCTCAACTTCAGTAACAGGAGGTGGTAAATTCATTTGAACAACAACAGGAGTGTCATCAAATTCATCGACTTTTTTAGCACATTCTAAGAGATTTTTTGTAGCATCAGCAAGTTTCTTTGAAGCCTCCAAAAGATCTTTGTATTTATGACTTCTTCCTTTAGTTCTAGTTCCAGCTCTACAAGATACAACAACTTTTTCAACTTTTTTACCAACTTTATCAGCTACTTTAACTAGTTCATCAGAATTAACGTTATCTTCTTTAATTTTTTGTTGTAATTCAATTGCAGTACTTTTAACATCTTCTACTGCTTTAATTAAATCTTCAGCATATTCTTTATCTCTATGAACACCATTTGCAGTTTCAGAGTTTTGAAGTTGTTGAACTAATTCTGCTTGTGCTGTAGTAGCAGTAGATAAAACACCAATAGATGAACCAACCATAACAAGAACTGCTTCTTGTAAAGTAGCTTCAACGATTTGTTTAGGATCTTCACTTGCTTCAGCAGATTCTTTTTTAGCTTGAATATCTTTTTGCATATCTTTATAAATGGCATCTATTTCACTAGTAACAGTTTGCATTTTTGTTAATGCAGTATTTTCAGCTTGTATTTCTTCAGAAGTAATTTCAGCAGTCATTGTTTTACTAAGATCAATATCCATTAAATCATCAATTTTTAAAATGTTTATAATTTGTTTTTCAGCATTAACTAAATCAGTATCAATTCCTTTCATATTTATTTGATTACCAATAGATTGTTCATCTACTGCACTAAGCATTCTAGCCATTTCATTACTTAATTTCATTGCAGCATCAAGTAACATTTTTCTTTCATTCTTTTTCTTTGATGTTCTACTTGCTTTAATAAGTGCTTTTAAAACTTTTTTAGATTTTTCAGCAACATTTTCTACTTTTGCTTGAGTTGTATAATCAAAAGCAGAAACATTATCTAATTGATGTCTTTGCTGAGTAATTTCATCAGAGCTTTTAATGCCTCTTTCA
>NW_001853477.1:0-2129 GCF_000209125.1 Entamoeba dispar SAW760
CTTCCTGTCGGGTTCGACCAACGACCTTTAGAACTTCAGTCTAACGCTGCTACCAGCTGAGCTAAGGAAGCTTACAAGTTAAAGAAGGAAGTAAAAAGTAAAAAGGGAGTATATAAGAAAGTGAAAGTATATAAATAAATAATAGAAATATAAAAAGGGGAAAGATTAAACATAAACATAAACATAAACATAAACATATATAAAGAAGTAGATAACATAAACATATATATATATTAACATATAAACATATATACATATATACTTAATAACATAATAACATAATAACATAATAACATATAAAGAAGTAGATTATATAAACATATATACATATATACATATAAATAAACATATATAAAGGATAAGAATATAGGTATAGGTATAGTTTTTGAAATAATTAAACATAGATGTATAAATATAAATATAAATATAAATATAAATATAAAATAGATATATAAAGGAATGATATACATTATAAGTATAAACATCTACTATAAGTATAAAATGGTTTCACCCGGGTTCGATCCGGGGACCCTCACCACGTCAAGATGATGTGATAACCAACTACACCATGAAACCTTTATAAACTGGTAAAAGGTCAAAGGTATATAGATACACTAAGAAAGGTTTATAAAGTAGTAAAAGGTCAAAAGGATATAGTTAGTGATATAAATAAAGTAGATAAAGATATATCAAGTGATATAGATAAAGATATAGACAAAGATATATATATATATAGATAAAGGATATAGATAGTGATATAGATAAAGGTTTATATATATTTATATATAGATAAGTAAGTAACTAAAGAATAGTGATATATACATATGATAAGATATACATATAATAATAAGTTGGTAGGGAATATAGTGATATAGTATATACATAAGATAAGATGGAAGGTGTAGTAAAGATAGTAAAGATAGTAAAGATAGTAAAGATAGTAAAGATATAAAGATAATAAAGATAATAAAAATAATAAAAATAATAAAAATAATAAAAATAGTATAAGTAGTATAAGTAGTATAAGTAGTATATCTAATATATCTAGGATATGATAAGTAATATAAAGTCTAAAAAGCGTATGCTTCCTGTCGGGTTCGAACCAACGACCTTTAGAACTTCAGTCTAACGCTGCTACCAGCTGAGCTAAGGAAGCTTACAAGTTAAAGAAGGAAGTAAAAAGTAAAAAGGGAGTATATAAGAAAGTGAAAGTATATAAATAAATAATAGAAATATAAAAAAGGGGAAAGATTAAACATAAACATAAACATAAACATAAACATATATAAAGAAGTAGATAACATAAACATATATATATATTAACATATAAACATATATACATATATACTTAATAACATAATAACATAATAACATAATAACATATAAAGAAGTAGATTATATAAACATATATACATATATACATATAAATAAACATATATAAAGGATAAGAATATAGGTATAGGTATAGTTTTTGAAATAATTAAACATAGATGTATAAATATAAATATAAATATAAATATAAATATAAAATAGATATATAAAGGAATGATATACATTATAAGTATAAACATCTACTATAAGTATAAAATGGTTTCACCCGGGTTCGATCCGGGGACCCTCACCACGTCAAGATGATGTGATAACCAACTACACCATGAAACCTTTATAAACTGGTAAAAGGTCAAAGGTATATAGATACACTAAGAAAGGTTTATAAAGTAGTAAAAGGTCAAAAGGATATAGTTAGTGATATAAATAAAGTAGATAAAGATATATCAAGTGATATAGATAAAGATATAGACAAAGATATATATATATATAGATAAAGGATATAGATAGTGATATAGATAAAGGTTTATATATATTTATATATAGATAAGTAAGTAACTAAAGAATAGTGATATATACATATGATAAGATATACATATAATAATAAGTTGGTAGGGAATATAGTGATATAGTTATATACATAAGATAAGATGGAAGGTGTAGTAAAGATAGTAAAGATAGTAAAGATAGTAAAGATAGTAAAGATAATAAAGATAATAAAGATAATAAAAATAATAAAAATAATAAAAATAATAAAAATAGTATAAGTAGTATAAGTAGTATAAGTAGTATATCTAATA
>NW_001853476.1:0-1766 GCF_000209125.1 Entamoeba dispar SAW760
AACATGAAGAGAAAACGAAAAACTATGAGAGTGTAGAAATACATTTAGCAATAGTATCTTTCAATAGAAGAAGTAAATATGTTAGGACCCGAAAGATGGTGAACTATACTTGAACGGATTGAAGCCGAAGGAAACTTTGGTGGAAGATTCACGCAGTGTTAACGTGCAAATTACTTGTCATATTTGAGTATAGGGGCGAAAGACTCATCGAACTATCTAGTAGCTGGTTCCACCTGAATATTCCCTTAGGAAGGTCAAAGTATTAATAGTATTGATTGGTAAAGATAATGATTAGGTGTAATGGGTGAGTATTTTCACTCAACATCTTGTCAAACTATGAATAAACAAAGAAGAATTCTCAGTGTTAAATACACTTCAGGAATTTAAATATAAACATACTTTGAATCGGCCAAGTCTGGTAAGCAGGACTGGCGATGCGGGATGAACCGAACGTCGAGATAAAGTGCCAAAAAGAAACATAACGAGTACCACAAAAGGTATTCATTCATATTGACAATAGGACGGTGGCCATGGAAGTCGGAAACCGCTAAGGAATGTGTAACAACTCACCTATCGAATGAATGAGTCCTGAAAATGGATGGCATTATAATTTCTTAACTGATACTCGACCGTTAAAATGAAGACATTTTAACGAGTAAGGAAACGAAATGGCGTAAGGACAACAAAAGTAGTAAAGATTTAAAGTAATTTAGATTGAAACTGTCCTTAGTGCAGATCTTGGTGGTAGTAGCAAATACTAAGAAGAGGAAAAAAACATCTAGAACTGAAGAGGAGAAAGGTTCCTAAACAACATTACTTGGATTAGGGTGAATCGATCCTAAATTACAGATGGAAATCCTTAAGAAATATATAAGTGACATATAGTCAATATAAGGATTGAAAGGGAATAAGATTAATAGTTCTTAATCAAGAGAATTAATGATTAAATCTTAGAAATAAGATTAAATCGAATAAAATGGTAACATATCATGAACTTTAAAATGGAGTGTGAAAATCTACGGAAGAGTTCTCTTTTCTTCTTAACAAAAGTAAACTCCACTGAAATGAATCAATCAGAGAAGTGGAATTTATTGGCTTTGTAAGAAATTCAACATATGATTGAATTGTGGTATTTTTGCAGTCTTCATAAAAATTAAAGGGAATCTTAGCATAAAGCTAATTAAAGAATTCTTTTGCTCGTACTAATAACCGCAACAGGTCTCCAAGAAGCAAAATCTTTAGTTAAATAGAATAACGCAGGTAAGGGAAGTCGGCAACATAGCTCTGTAAGTTAGCAAGAAAGAGTAGCTCTGGTGATTTCCTTGTAAAAGGATTAAAATCGAATCAGAACTTTAAAGGTTAGGGGAATCCGACTGTTTAATAAAAACATAGCATTCTGATAAATCTAAAAGGTTCATTACAGAATGTGATTTCTGCCCAGTGCTCTGAATGTCAAGGTAATGAAATTTACTTAAGCGCGGGTTAACGGCGGGAGTAACTATGACTCTCTTAAGGTAGCCAAATGCCTCGTCATCTAATTAGTGACGCGCATGAATGGATCACCGTGATTCCCACTGTCCCTATCTGCAATCTAGTGAAACCACAGTCAAGGGAACGGGCTTGATTGGAACGGCGGGGAAAGAAGACCCTGTTGAGCTTGACTCTAATTTATCATGTGAAATCGATTTTTTGGTATAGGCTAGGTGGGAGACTTTGTCAAACGTGTAATACCACCACTAGAAATACTATTTCACTCATTTCGTTAA
>NW_001853475.1:0-2327 GCF_000209125.1 Entamoeba dispar SAW760
TTCTTCTTAATCACTCTAATAACTCTATCACTTTTTTATATCGTCTTGTTAATGGTATATCTGACTCCTCTTATGCAATCCACTCCGCTCGTTTGGCTCATCTCCCTTCTTCTCTCATCTCTCGTGCTTCTCAAATCGCTAATTCTTTATCCACTTCCTCTCCTATCCTTCCTTTATCCTCAAATCTAAACTTGGACTCTTATTACAATTCCCTTCTTTCTAATTTCTCTAACTTTGACGTAGACAATGGCGATCTTTCCCTTTTATTAAATTCTATCTCTCTTATCTCTTCTCATCTCTCTTCTTTAAAACTTAAACCCCTTTAATTCTTATTTCTCTTTATTCCTTATGTTTTAAAAGTGTTATTTAAAACAAAACTTTTGTTAAAATACTGATTGAAAAGAAATTACTGGTGGTTCTGTTGTAGTAAAAGGGTAAAAAATGAGAACAAAAATAAACGAATTAACTCAAAAGTAACTATCCCAATTTATTTTTTTCTGACAATATAACTTACACCAATGCACAGCACCCACCTTCATTATTTTTATCCCATGGATTCGAATCTTTGAATTCAGGACTGAATGGGTCTACTTTACTTTTTGTAAAGTTAACTAAATCTGAGCACGCCTCACTAACTTTCATTAGGTTCTTTGATCTCTCGAAATTTTTCATTAGTCGTTCTTTCTCTTGTAATAATCTAGTTAACTGTTGTTGGGACATAAGTTCCCTATTTTTTTAAATTTTTAGTTCTTCATTCTTATTTTTACATTTTCTTATCTAAAAAATAGAAGTGAGAAGAGAGTATTTTTTTGATTTTTTATTACTTCTTTTCCATTTTAATTTTAAAAACCGATAAGAAAATATTTTCTTTTTTTTTTAGTTCTTCCAATTTATGAGAATGAACGAGGATGATAGAATCTCAATAGTGTCTTGTTATTATGTTGAATTTCAGGTTAGTTCCATCAATTATAAAACAACTTTTGCTTCTAGTCAGTCTAATGACGTAAAAGAATATATGCAGTTTGTTTACCCAGAGTTAAATAATTTAAACTATGAAGGAATCAGTGGTATTCCTGCGAAAGTGTTTTCATGTATTCGAACTACTTTTGAACATGAATATGAATATTGTTATTATTTAAGATATACAACAACTACACCCAAAGTTGTTATTATTGTTACAAAGGAATACAACACTTTTTTCCTTGATTTATTGAGGGCAATGTTAAATATAAAGGAATTTTTAAATCCACCATTAATTCTTCAGCGATGTATGACGCTAACAAATAAAGAACTTAAAAAATCATTTATTACATTAGGTAACTTCCAAATAACTAATAAACAACCAAATTATGTTATTGAAACAATTAAGGCATTTGGAGTTAATACATTTGTTGATATTGTATTTAAGATGCTCCTTGAAGAACGATTTATTTTTCATAGTTGTACTCCAGAAACTATTCATCCAACTATTCAGGCATTTCTTAATGTTCTCCAACCGTTTATGTGGCAACACATTTTAATTCCAATATTACCTCTTTTTCTTTCATCATATTTAAGTTCAATACTTCCATGTATAATTGGATGTACACGTGGTACTTATGCTAATTTTATGATGGAATTTGGTGAAGATGATGATGTTCATGTTATAGACATTGACAAGCACCAAGAAGTTTCACGGTGTATTCGAGAAAATTATTTAGTTAATATGCCAATGGGAATTTTTATGGCAAAACTAGATTTTATTATTGCTAATGAACAAAACTTTAATGATGAAGATGTGATCAAATTATTTAAACAACTATATAAGTTAATGTTGGAGAGACACAGTCATTTTTTCAAAAAGAATGAATCTAAATTTGAGTTTGCTCAAGAAATGTTTATATCAAGTACATCTTCTTTTAAGGATTTTTTGAAACACTTCAGTCAGTCTCAAATGTTTTTTCAATTTATAGAAGAAGAAACAAACAGATTAAATTTTAATATTCCAATATCACCGATAATAAATGAAATTTTTACTGTTAACTATAAAAAGTTACAAGATATTAGTTCAATTCAAAGAAGGTGTGGGAGATGTCTTGAAGAGATAGTTAAAGAAGATCCTGTTTTTCAATACCAAGATAATTCAGTCCATCATAGACAGTGTGCAAGATGTATTATTTGTAATAAATTCAGTGATAGAAAGAAGTGTTTGTTATGTGGAGGTATTAATGAACCAATAACCAAACAAGATATTAGTTTGGCATATAAAAATGCCCTACAAAAACAATATGATAAACAAAAAAGAATCAACGAATCTTTTATGATAAACGAACCAAAAGACGAAAACG
>NW_001853475.1:2427-18743 GCF_000209125.1 Entamoeba dispar SAW760
AATTCAATTCCACAAGAAACACCTAAACGTGGAGAAATGTTTAATCATTTTATTGACTCATCTACTTGTAAATCTGATGAACAACTAAAATCACAACCCCCATCGTCTCAGTTATTTTCTGTAGCACAAACACCTCATAACTATCATGCATTACCACCAACTCCTCCAAAACAGCAAAATTATCCAACACCACCACCTCAAGATGAGATTATTTTTTGTAAACCACCAGCCCTCCCTCCAAGAAGAAGTGTTTCAACAACTCAAGCTATACCAACAGTCCCTTCAAGAACGTACCCAACAAAGAATAACAGTAAACAATTGGAACAACAAACTAAAATAACAAGTGGACGTGCCAACTTGTCTTCTAGTCTAACATCTCCTAGAACTATTGAAAGAACTGAACCAACAAATAAGAGACCATTACCACCTGTACCAAATAAAAGAACCAATTTCAAAATTAATTATTATTAATTCTAATTGTTTTTTATTTATTTCAGAATTGGTTAATTGAAAAAGAAGTATAAAATTTTAATTATTCATTTCTTACCAAATAAAAGGAATCAAGCGATAGCGAATAGGGAATTTCTTAAAAGTCTTTTTGTAAGCATCGTGCTGATGTTGTGATAACATAACCATAGCCACCCAATTTAAAATACATAAAATAATTGATGTTTTTGTAAATGAAGTACAAAACATAAAGGAAGTAAAGAAAAGTCCCTCAAACAAGTTGTTAGGGCAAGAGATAAAAGAGTATAATGCCTTGGATGGGAAATAAGCTAATTCACCAAAAGCATTATAACCTTTTGAGAGGTAAGTATGATGGAAATATAATCCCATTATACAACTTATACAATTAATTGCTCCAATAATTGTGCAGAGAATACTTGTTTCATTTTTTCTATAACAAAGTTCAAATGAGAGCATTGCACAAATCAATACACCAGTAATTGCAGTGGAGATTGCTCTAGTTAGTCCAACAGTAGGTTTAGCTGGATAATCAAGGAATAATGAAAATAAGGATTTAAAGACTAAATAAACAATCATAATAATACATGATATCATAGCAGTAGACTCTGTAGTTTCTTCTGATGAAGGGATTGATGGGTGTGTTGAAAAGTAAACTAATAGTATAGCACAAATACTATAGATTGCGTTTGAAGGGAATAATAACGATGAATGAAGTTGTGGTGGTAAAACGTTAACTTCTATTTTACAGTGATCAGTTACCTTATAACTATTTAGTGTATGACTATTACAATCCAATACAATACCATTACATTTTAATTCTAATCTATCAACTGAAATATTGATAAGGTTGTCAATTTTGTTCTTTAAATTAGCAACAATTTCTGTTTCTTCAACAGTAATAGGGTATTCTTTATCTTGATAAGTGATAGTCAAGTGCATATTTCACTGAAATATGAGTTCTAATAACTCAGTTTGAAGAAAAGGTTGAAAGAAAGAAAAAAATTAATTTATTGTAGCTTTCTTTACTTTTAACTTCCTTCATTTTTAACTTCAATAAAATATAACTATGTTATACATAACAATAAATTAATTTTCTATTTCCATTAAATTTTGGTTTTTCCATTGTTGACGACATACTGGACAATTGGTATTTTTTTCAAGCCAAGTATCAATACAGTGTTTGTGAAATGTATGTCCGCACTCTCCTACTACTGGAGGACATTGTTCTCCAGGAAAAGTACAACATGGACAACAATAGTCAAGAGTGGACTGACAAAAACAACACGTATCTTCAGGTAAATCCCAAGACCACGATGATATTTCATTCCATTCAACTATTTCTACAGTCATAAAGAAGTATTTGATTAACCAGTTTCTTCAAAAATTTTCGATGAAAAACTTGTGAAACTAAAAAGGATTTATTATATAACAAAGATTGTAGTGTACAAAGAATTGTCACAACATACAAATAATGACAAAGGAATTATTTAATGCTCAGTAGTGAAGATGATACTATTACATAATCAAAAATAAGATTTAATTATAGACAATTATATAATAATGAAAATAAAGACTTTTATAAGTTTGATAACAATTATTCTTTTATTTAATAAAAAAACTATTTTTTATAAAGGGGGGACTATGTTTATTATTATTTAAACAATAATCTAAATACAAACAGAGCTTTCGTCAAAGTCATAGTATTATCATTGATGCAGTGAGAGTAGTATAAAAAAAGAAAATGTTGAGATAATAGACTGCTCAATTATTATTTAAAACAAACACTATAGTCTCCCGAAGTTTATAATGTAATTATGTCTTTTTTAAAACCTTTACACTTATATAATAATGAATTTCTAAATAAATTTATCAACTTTAATAAAAGGAAAAACTAAATTTTAACTTTTTATTTGTAAAAAATGATAAAATTTATAAAATAGAGTGTGATTTGCTTTAATACTTTAGTTTTTTATATTAAGGAAAGAATTGATTTTTATATGTTATATTTAAATAAACCTAAAAATTAATTACCCAATCAACACTTCCAAAAATAATACTAATAAAAAAAATAATTGTTTCAATAATTAATTGAAAACTAAAAATAGTTTATTTAATAATAACAAATTACTATAAAAAATAATAAAATATAATAAATTGACTTTACATCTTAAAAATAACATGCCACATGAAGCTTTGTCAGCAAAAAGGGAGAGGGATATTTGAGTGAAAAAAAGAACTGAAATGTATAATGACTTACGGTTTCCCAAAGATATCTTTCTTTATTGGTTTATTATTAACCGGTCTTATTGTTGCACAAATTATGTTACCAAAAGTACCACAACTTCAAAGTGACAGTGCAATGACTGCCTCAATTCAAGTAAAAGTAAATTCAACAATGTGCTCTGGAAAATATCCAGCCACTATTCAAAATATGTTAAAACAATTCCCTGATATCGACTCTAATATTTTACTTATTATTGGAGCTTCAGCAATTGCTTTAACTTTCTTATTTAATTTGATTCCACAAAATGGATTCTTTTCATGGGCTTTAATACATTTATTCACTCTTTCCTTTATTGTAACTGCCTTTGGAGCATTTTATTTATTCTCATTAACTCCATCAACTACTTGTACTACAGTGAAAACAATGATTTTAAATACTAAACAAAATGCAACTATTTTTGAATTCATTAAAAATAACGAAATTACTAAAAAACTTGTTTCATTTATTCCACATTATATTATGGATAAAATCCATATCTTTGCTGGTGTCTTTGTTGAATGTGTTAATAAGCTTGGTGTTACTGCTCCAATTTTTGTTATTGTTATTGCTTTCTATTTAATTAATAAAGAAACAAGATCAGTTACTAGATTTGAAGTTCTTGCACTTATTGGTTTAATTGTATCTGCTATTTCTGCTCTTGGATACTATAAAGCTACTTCTGATTATGTCTTTGCTGGTGTATTTACTATTGCAAGTATTGTATTAGCTCTTATTGTTGTTAACCTTGCATTGAATTTCGGTTATATCTTTGTTTCACCAGCATACTTATTCGGTTGTTATGTTCTTAGTTACAGATTACTTGGTCTTTGCCTTCATTTCAAAATTCCATTTGAATTACAAATTGCTGTTGGATTCTTTGTTTTCTTATTTGCCAATACTTTCATTTGGACTAAGAATGGAACTTATTTGACTGTTGTCTTCTTACTTAACTATGGTTTGTCTACACTTTGTCCACTTCCAGCTGATTCTTTAATAGTCCTTGTTTTCCTTCTTTACATTTTCACTTATGAATGCTGCAAATGTAAGAAAACTTGCAAGAAGGTAGTTAAACAAAAAACTGATTAATAATTAAATTATTCAATTTAATTATTGTTTATTATTTTTTTGTAAATTTCTCTTTGGATTTGAAAGAAACACATCAGAGAGATACTTTACAAAACCATAAAATATTTCTATGCATTGAATCATCAATTATAGTCTGACTATAACATTACATTTTGTTAGAAAACATCTGTATAGTGATTGTTATTTATATTGATTGAATAATATTTATATAATAGTATTAATTACTTGTTATGATATATAAGTATATTTGTTAATATACATACTATCAATGAAAAACTATCTGTTGTTATGGTTGATGTTAAAATCAAAATTAGTCATAATAGTATAATGACAATGATGTGTTCTTCTTAAAATATGAAAGTAAATAATGAATTTTAATACTCATTAAAATCTGATAATAACTTAAATGATGAATATTTAAATGAGAGATATCTGAAACACTCTATTCCACAATAAATAAAGAAATGAAGTTGTCAAATTTCAAGAACTAAAAACTATGAATAAACTAATAGATAATGAACATACGATGTTCAAACGAATAATCTTCACTGAATAATGATCAATAGAAAATAAAATTATTAACATTTAATAACTATAACTACATTTTATTTTGTAAATTTCTCTTTTATTTCTTTTTAAACTAAGTTTGAAAATTTATTAAAAACAATTTATTTTAAGTCATTAAAAAGGTAACTTTTATAATAGAAATGGATGTCTTAAACTTATAAAACCATCACCATTCAATGCAGATAAATTGTAACTGAATACTTATTATTTCGTTCACCTGTTTATTTTAACTTTTTCAAGACTCTATTGGATTTAACTTTTAAATCATAAATAACAAAGAAGAAATAAGTAATTAAGATATAACAAATGATAATAATCAATCAAAAACAAAAAAATGATTAAAGAAAAATTCAAATAGACACAATAAGAGAATACTTATGTTCTTTCACCTCTAATTCTTCTAGCAAGTTGCATATCTTTTGGCATAATAGTGATTCTCTTAGCGTGAATAGCACACAAGTTGGTATCTTCAAAAAGTCCAACAAGATAAGCTTCAGCAGCTTCTTGAAGAGCAGAAATAGCAGCTGATTGGAATCTTAAATCACTCTTTGATACTTGAGCAATTTCTCTTACAAGAGCTTGGAATGGTGCTTTTCTTAACAAAAGCTCAGTAGATCTTTGTAAGACTTTAATTTCAGTAAGAGCAACAGCACCTGGATGTGCTCTCTTCTTCTTAGTACTATCCTTTGATAACATCTTTTTAGCAGCTTTGAATGCTACATTCTTTACAGCTTTAGCTGATTTGTTGCTTGGTCGTTCAATATGTCCTTTAGTTCTGGCCATTGTGTTAGTAAACACAGTATTGATATATTCAGTTCATTTCTATCTTTAAATATTCTTCTCTTTCTTAATTTTTAGGGTTTCTCTTTTTCGAAGACATTTGTAAATTTTTCTCTTTTCTTCATCTTTTTCTCTTTTTTTATTTCTAGTTTTATGCTTGTTTCTTATAATTTTTATTATTATTTTATTTTTAATATTTAGGGTTTCTTAGGTTTTCTATATTAGATAAAAGAGAAAAAGTTATATTAATAACACAAATTTATAGTTCTTTTTATAACAATATATTATTTATTCTACAAAATACTTGGTAATAGAAAATTGATAAGTATCAAAAAATTGAAATATTGTATTATTAAATATATTTAATTCAACAGCTATTAATTCAATTCTTTCTTATAAAAAATGGGTTGAGTTTCCCTGAAGTAGAACTAAGTTTCTTTTTACTTGCATTAAATTTTCTCTGTGAAATTAAAAAGAAATTAAAGTAATATCAAAAACTTAAAAAAAATAAAATAAAAAGACAGAAATAAGTCTTTTCATTGAAATTAAATTTTTTATTATAATTTTGAAAACTAATCTTAATTCTATTATTATAAATAATTTACATAATAATATTATTAATTTAAAATTAAAATTATTAGAAGAATAATACTTTTAAATAAATATAAAATAGTTTTATAATGATATATTCTTCTAAACAATTTAGCTTAAAAAAAAACAAGTCTAAACAATGAATAAATAATTTATTAAGAATATTGAAACTAAATTTACAGTGTTAGTTAGAAGCTGTAAATCAATAAGTCTCCAAATTTGATAAGGAAATTACATAAGGCGTTAGACCCAAGGTCATAATAAATAAGATTAACAAGAAAATAAATTAGAATGAGTAATATTAAAAGATGTAAAAATATAATAACACTATTTGAGACTTTTAATTTTTTTAAAATATTAAAAATAAAAGTTGTTGATATAATAAAAAGAGATATGAAATGGCTATAATTTAAAAAAGAAGTTACAAGAAACAACAAAATAATCAAGAGAGTTTGATAAGAAATTGGGTTGTGTTTCTTTTATTATTAAAAAAGAAAAAAGAAATACAAAAAGGGGTTAATAAAAATTATAATAAAATTTAAAAAGAAAATGAAGAACTAAAAAGAAAATAAAAATGAGTGAACGACACGAATATTCATATAAAAATAAATATCAAAAAGTGAGAGAAGATATTGTAGAGAGGAAGTCGAGAATACTTTTTGTTCGTAATATTTCTTTTAATGCTAATGAAGAGAGTATTAGAAAATTATTTGAGAAATACGGAGAAATTAAAAAGGTGTTCTGTCAAATTGAGAATAGAGGAATTGCATTCGTTACTTTTGTTTGTTTTTCCAAGGCTCATTGTTGTTTTTAGTATGAGCCATAACATAAATATTTCATAATAATATTTTAGTATGACATTCGTGATGCAATAAAAGCCCATGAAGAATTAAATAAAAAAGAAATTGATGGAAGGCCTATCAAAATTCATTATTCATTACCTAAAGACAATGAAATTAATAAAACAGATAGTCTTGAGAATCATGTTTGTTTTCTTTCTTACAAATTATTAATAAATAATTTTATTTAAAGTAATTGAATTAATAATAGTTAGGCAAATTTATATGTCATTCTTCGTGGTTTTCAGAAAATACCTACTAACGATGAAATCTTTCATTATTTCGAAAAATTTGGTGAAGTCTCTGAAATTAGAGATTCAGCTGATAAACCTAATATTAAATTCATTGAATATTATGATTCAAGAGCTGCTGTTAAAGCACTTGAATCTTCTAATAACGCTCAATGGAATGAAGGAACTATAGAAGTAAAGTACGCATCATTTTCTAAGTTTGTTTAAAGGTATTCTTCTATAAAAAATAAATAATCTCTCTTATAACTTAGAAAAGATCTTGAACGTATTGTAGAAACAAAAAACCAATTAAAAAAATTAAAACATGACCACCTCGCAAAAGACAGAATTAAAGACTACCCAAAATATAGATCACCTGGTTCTTCTCCAAAAACAATACCACCTTATTCTATTTATCCTTCTACATATCAACCTCCTTATACATCTACATATCCTTCTCAGTACCAATCTCCTTATGTTAGTTATCAATACCCACCTCAATACTATCCACTTTCTGTTCAAATCCAACCCCCAAACAACCATTCCTCTCCTTCAGTTCCTCAACTTTATCCTTCAATCCCTCCTTATTATCAACAACAAAACCCAGCCACACCTAAGGTACTACCTGAATACTCAAATTCACAAAAACAACAGTTTGTACAGTCTTCACCTCAACAACCATCCCCATCACAAACTCTTCAACAAACTTCTAACTCATCTGATGACAGAAAACAGAGTGAGCCAAATACTCAACCAACATACAACCCTTATTTTTCTTCACCACCTGTCCAAACAAAATCTGAACAATCGTGGAAATCGGACACTAATCCATATAAATGAGTATTTTTAAATAAATTTATTACTTTTTGTTTGTTAATTTTAATAAGTTAAAAAAAAAACGAATTTCATTTATCCAAAACATTTGCAATTAATTTTTCTTGTTAATTGGCATTCCAATTGATTCAAGCATTTTGAGAGTAACTGGATCAGCAGTGATCTTGTCAATATTAACTTCAGACTTTTCTGGAACATAATTATCTCTTCTTTCTCTTTCTTCCTCTTGAAGTTTGAAAGAAATTCCTCTTACTGGTCCTTTTTGAATTCTTCTCATCAAATGAGTAATGAAACCAGCAATTTTATTTCTTAATCTTTTGGTTTCAACAACAGCGACTTCATCAACAACACGCTTATTAGTATGGAAATCAAGAGTTAAGAGTGGGTAATACTTTTCAATAATATTTCTAGCAGCTCTTTTAACTGTCTTAGTTCTGACTCCTCCCATTACTTGTAAATCAGTTGAATTATGAAGTTCAAGAAGAAAATGAAAAACCTTCTTCAGGGTTTTAACTGTAATAGTTTTGTTTTAATAAATTTTTAAATAAGAATAGTGTTATAGAAATATTAATGAGATCTTTGAAAAGAAGAACCATTAACCAAAAATTTTAAGTTCACATCTTGTATTCTATCAATTATTCAAAAGATGCCAAATGGAGTCATTATTGATGAGTTAGGAAATGTTTGGAAAGTTACTTTATGTTTTGTTTGGGTTATTTGTTTGGTTCTTGGTATATCTTTTTCTTTTGGCCAAATGTTTGAAATTGGAATTATGTCTAATTCTACTACGTTTAATATCGGTTCGTCATTTGATAGAGATGACACTGTTGCTTTTGTCTCTTATATTGGTAATGAAAAAAAAATAGAAGGAGTTGTTGATTCATTCAGTGGTATGAATATTGTTAATAAAATTAAAGAAGATAAAGTTGATGAAATTGAAAATGAATTGAATTCTATTAGAATAAAATCATCTCTTGTTTCTTTAGAAGAAGATGAAATTAGTTCATCATTAAGTGAAGGAGAAGACATGTACTATTTCTTTGATGTAGAATTTTTAATGGAAACATACAACCAGTTTCAAGCTACAACTTGTAAGCCATATGTTAAAACTGATTTAAACCATCAATCAGTAGATAAAATAACAATTTATGGAAATGCTACTTTTTGGTGGCTAGATCATCCTGAGTTGAATTCTCTTGATAACATTAATAAACCAGTCAAATTTGAAACACAATGTTCATTCACTGTTTGTTTTTATTAAACTAAATTAATACATATTTAAAATACTTATTAAAATAGGGAGGAGAGTGTAATAGATTTAGTTTTATTTATTTGAGAAATGTCTTCAATTCATCATATGCTTTTATTTTCTTCTTTAAAGCTGGAATTTATAATACTTTAGTAATGGATTCTAAAAGAGGAATTCCAGGGTATTCATTATTTAAAATATCATTTGTTACTTTCTTAGTAATTTTATCAGTTATAGCTACTGTACTATATTCTTTTTTATATTTCTTTATGAAGTTATATAAAAATGATGAAGACCATTTTTATATTAGCAGTTTTATTATGATTATCTTATTAAATTTTTATAACAACCCATTCAATATTCTTCGATTCTTCTTTAATGCTGATTGGATATCATGTATTGATACTTGTATATATACTATATATCAAATTGTTTTAGTTTCATTTATTTTTTTACATATCGATCATTCCAGAAATGTTTGTTGTTAAATTAATTATTATAAAAGATTTATGTATTATTCACAAACAAGCAAGCATTAGGAAAGAAGAGTAGTGTTTTAATATGGATATTAAGAGCTACAGGATTTATTGCATATTTTGTATTTTTCTTATTGTATTTCATTTTATATTATCTTCCATCAAACAAATCACCATTTTCTGTAGTCGATGATACTATGTCTATTGGCCTTATCTTTGGTGCATTATCAACTTTTACTTGTTTCTTATTATACGGATGGACATTGATTTATATGTTGTTTACTTACTCTGAAATACGATCACCTCTTTATAAAAATAGAATTTTTTGGTTTAGTATCTTTACTAGCGTAGTTTTAATAGTTACCCTTCTTCACTTGATTTTTGGTCAGGATATGAACTGCTTACCTCGTTTGTTATTCTCATAAAGTCTTTTTTTGTTGTTAAATGAATAATGGTTAATTATTGTTTATAGCCATTTCTATGATTTGCAGACAGTTATTGTGTAATTTGTATGTTTACACATTAACATTTATTTTCTTCCCAAAAGAAATTTCTAATGATGACGAATATGGTATTACTGCTTATACCCAATTTTAATTTTATTTCTCAACCATTCATATCTTCTTTTTCTAAAAAATCAATTTACATAAAATCCCAAACATTTATTTTACAGTCAGAACCTAAAGAAGCGTATAATGGATCTGCATGTGATGAAAATCCTGCAGTACTTAACAATCTACCTTCATGTCCATCAAATCTTTTTAATACATTCATTTGATAGTCTAGTTGTATGAAACCATTTGAAGGGTATCCAAGAGCAACAAGTATATATTCTTGTTTTTCCTTATAATCAATAGATACTACCTGTGCACCAGTTTCAATACACCTTCTTTCATCTGTAAGATAATTCCATGTTTCAATTGTCCTATCACGTATCCCTCCACCAGATAATATTACATTATTTCTATTAATTTCAAAACATAGAGCTTTAACAGCAGATTTGTGGAAATAATCAATGTTAATTGGAATGTTATTGAAACGTATATCATAGACATACACAATATGGTTACTAGTTCCAATACAGATAGTATTATCATTTATTACCAATCCACAAACTTCTCCTTCAAATAGTGTTGATGATATAGATTTATCAAATGATATTCTTCGGTCAATAAAATTAAGCTTCTTGTCTTTACTTCCAGTTACAATCATATTTTCTCTACAAATAATTCTTCCTATTCTGTCATTATGGATTTTTGCTTTATGAGAAACCACATTCTCTTCTAAATCAATTTGGTATAATGTCCCATCACAGTCACCAAGAATAACTGTTTTTTTTCCTTCTTTCTTTACACAACTTACTGAATATAACTCATTGGTAGGAATTAATTGGCAACTCTCATTAGTTATAACATTAACAGCAAACACAGAATTGCTTAACCCAACAATCAATGAATTTTCAATCCAATCAATACAATTAAAATAGAATTGATTAACAACTCCTTCAACATATATTTCTTTGTATAATGAATTAGTAATTATTTGTTTTTTTGTTCGTTTATTTTTTAAACTTAGTCCAACCCAATCTTCAATATCTCTTCCAATAAAATCATCACCAATCAATGGATTGATGGAGAGTTTTGAATTTCTTGATTTGTATTTGTAAAATTCATTTGAGATTTTTTCATTTTCACAAAACTTTTGTAGGGAACATTGAAATTTATTTATAGGATAAATTTGAATTAATTTATCCAAGTGATGAAAATCACTTTTCATTAATTTTTTCAGAGAATAATTCTTTTATATTTAAAAAGCTATTCATTAAGTTAAAGAAGATTTTTAAATCTTTCTTTTCAAATAACAAAAAATTAAAAACGAAAAGTAATAACGAAAATAGAAATTATTTTGCAGGACGTCTTGAAAGGAAACTTGTTACTGGACTTCTAGTTCTTTGGAGTTTTTTCTCAATATAAGATGGATTTTCTGGGATTTCACAAGTTATTGATGGGCTGAATATATTAAATTTGTCTTTTTCTGATTGAAGATCTTGATTTGATAAATGATAAAGTGGACAATCAGTTGATGGATTATTTTTGATAGCTTCTATTGCCATCCTGATACGAGTTGGTAATATAACTTTATTTATTGATTCAGGGCGAGGAGTGGGTGTTGAAGGTGGAGGAATTGGGGAAGGTGTCCAGGTGGTAGAAATATGAGAATTGTTTTCAGCAATTTTTTTGTTAATCTTG
This sequence comes from Entamoeba dispar SAW760, assembly GCF_000209125.1. NCBI lineage: Eukaryota > Evosea > Mastigamoebida > Endamoebidae > Entamoeba > Entamoeba dispar. The sequence goes on from NW_001853475.1 coordinate 14,060, forward strand.
TGGTCAAAAATAAATGCAGAACGCCCATTATTATTAAATTTATATGAAGAAACAATTTTATCAATTGTTTTTTGACGAAGGATATTACAAGAAATATATGTAGTACAGTCTTGAATAAATAAATGAAGAGCAAAAGTTGGGATTGCACATGATAATGAATTTCCATTTATATAAACATCAGAAATTAAAGTAGTGTTTATCTTTGATATTATTCTAAAAGTATTACATGAGACTGGAGTAATAATAATTACATTCTTACTTAAAATATCCGGAGAATAAGAATGAGTACAATTCCAAATTATTTGAAGATCATATTCTTTTTGTTTTATTGTTTTAAATAACTTGGGACAATCACAAATTAAGTTTGCTTCGTTTGTTTGGACTAAAATAAATTTATCTATATCGGTATGAATAACTGAGGTTTCTTTTTCATTGTACTTTCCTAAGTGTTGAATAAAAGAGATAAAAAATTGCCCAATTTTGTCATGTGGTGGAAAGTCAATAAGAACCTTTGCATTAAAGAAAGGTTGTTGATTATCTAATTGACTTAAATCATTAAGTAATTGTTCATTAACTTCTAATTCAACATCATCTAACCCAATCCCAATAACACATGAATGATATAACCGAGCTCCAAGAACAGGAGAAAATACACTATCATCTTCGTTTGGAATAGAGTCCATTAAGAATGATTTGAAATGTAATTGATAATCTCCTTCTAATTGTTTTGGATATTGACCAGCTTCTTTTGTTGATGAAGAAAAAAAGAGAGGAACTCCTTCAACTCTTTTATCTCCATTACAATGAGAATTAACACTATTCTCTTTTTTTGTTATAATTTGTCCTAATGTACTAACATAATCGGTAGAACTTTCAAATACAAATTTTCCATCACAACTTCTTTCAATAATAGCACATCGCAATTGTGTTTTATCTGTTTGAGGGAGATCAATAAGAGAATATAATACTCCATTTTTATAAACAATTCTTATATGGTCTAATGCTTTGTTGTTCCAATGTTGCATTAATTGATGTTCTTTAATAGAATGAATAGAAAGGATATTATCATTATTTGTTTCAAATAATTCTTTATTAATGAAACTAGTTGAAACATGTTTGATTTGAGGAATAAGACTTGGGAATAATTGACTTAACTTGGCAAATACATCAAACATTGTTTTCATGTATTCTCTTTGTAATGATTTTGCACTAATTAAATAGTCATAAAGTATATATAATAATAAATGAACAAAAACATCAGGAATATTTTGTGGTTTACAACAATAAATAAATTTTTCTAATACAAAGAGAACCAATTGTACTACAGCCAAAGAAAATGGATTTTCACCATGTTTTGGGATATAATGAGTATATTTACATAAGGCATGTAAAATGCCGAAGTACAATTCCAGTTTTTTATAATTAACTTCTTTATCTTTATCAATTGAATACATTCTTTGAATATCAAATAATAATAACCAAGCGAGATGATGAATAGTGTTAACAGTATAAGTATTATAACTAATATTAAAATTAGATGTTTCTGGTGTTATTGGAAGAAATGAAATAAAAAATGTTGTAATAAAATTACAAAGATTAGATAAATTTTCATGGTCCACAAGGTCAGTATTTATTAATTTTCTGATAAGTGTACATAATAATGTTTCTATTTGATCGTCTGAACTAATCATATTTTTTAATTCCATTGTATAGTAAACATTAAAATGAACTAATGAATTATTTAATGTTTTAATAAAACCACGGAAAACCCAAGCGTTTAAATAACCTTTTATTCTTTTATCACTTAATGATGTATTTAAAATACTATCAATTGAACTATAGATTAGTTTAAGAGACAAAGTCAGTCCACTTAATGGATAATTTAATGTTGTTTGAAGATTATCTAAACACGATTTATTTACAAAGAAGTTTAAAGATGAAAGTGATTTTTGAATAGTACTAATTAATAACAAAATATATTTAGGATTATATTGGGTTAGTGGTAGTGTCTCTGCAAAGAATGATAATATATTTCCTATAGAAACACAAATAGCCTCTTCATAAAGATCATGGTCACATGTAAATAATGGTGATGAAGCTACTTTTCCATATAAGTCTAATATAATATTACCATCAACAGGTGGTAGTGATGTTGAATTAACGTTATAATGAATTCTTCGAGAAAGGTCATGCATTAACAAACTAATACCTTCTTGAAAAATTAATGCATTTTCTGAAGTTAATGTATTACAATCAATTCTACTTAATTTAATAAAATAAAGCCAAATTGATTGTAGTGTTGATTGGTTCATTTTAATAATTCTTTCTTCTCCATTATTTTTAATAAAATGAATAGTGGCAATTTCGTTATTTTCTATAAGACTTTGCATATAACTTTCTTGTAAACATAAAGTAGTTGCAATCCATTGTTGAAGTACTTCTCCATCTAATTGCCATTCAATAGAATGAGATATAAATACATTCCATAAATTATTTGAAACACTAGCATTTTTTAATAAACAGAAATGTAATACGTTAATAAGTCTTTTAAGTAAGTAATAATAATATTTATTTTGTTTTGTTTTAGAAATAATTTCTTTTCTATCAGAATGAAAATATGCAAATACAGTAACAAAAATACCATATACACAACTCAATATCCATTCATTAAGTTCTTTTCCATACTGACTATCAATTAACTTATAAAATATATCTACTACTATAAGACAATACTCTGCATGACTTTCAATTTCTTTTTCATCATTTTTACAATTAAGAAATGGTAATGTTAATTGACCAAGAATTATCTTTGCACATTTAACATATTCTTCTTTTAAATATTTTGGTTTATTAGTTTCTTTAACATCTAACCATTTTCCATACATTTCAGCAATTCTTATTATTTCTTTTTCAGTCTTACCATAAACAAACATATCTGCTAATGTTGATAATATCCATACCATTTTCCCTTCACAGTCAATACACTGTAAGTTATTTGAGGATTTTAATGAGTCTAATGTTGTTGTCATTATTTCTACTTTTTTATCTTCATCAAGAAATGAAAGTACATTATAATTCATGTTGTGTTGAGCCAGTCCAAGGTCTTCAATAGTTTGAATAAAGTCATTCCAATCTGCCTCAGGAAATCGGGTGCTCATCTAATAAATACTTAGAAGTTCATTATTTAAAGTTTTTATTTCTACAGAAGAAAAAGAGGAAATCTAAAAAATATTAATAAAAACACTAAAAAAACAATTTAATAGTAAAAATGAATTTTAATGAAAATACAGAAGAAAAGATTCCTCAAACAGTAATATTAACAGAAGAAGTTAATTTAGGATTTGGTGTATGTAAATGTATCGAATTTCTTAAAACACATGGAGGGGTAGATGATGGAATAAAAGAAGATGATGAGATTGATCTTGATAGAGTGGATGATTTAGGACGAACCATCAAACCATTAGAACAATACAGAATGATGTGTCACAGGTTTCATGGAAAAAATCCAAGCAAAAATAAAATCAAAAGAACAAATAAGTTAAGAGCACAAGACATTCTAAAATTAAGAATGTCATTCCAAGACACTCCATTAGGAATGATTAACACTGCTAAAAAACTTATGATAGAACAACATAAACCATTTCTTGATGTCAAATTAGAAAAAAAATAACTTCAAATGAATTAAATTAATAGTTTTTGTAATTATATCATTTTTAATCTTTCAATGCATTCATACGTGCCAATAAATCATCAACATCATCACTCTTACCAACTGGGTTTGAATCAGGAATTGGTGCAAAAGTTCCAATAGATTGAAATTGTTGTGGTTGTTCTTGGGTTTGATTAAAGGAAGGAAACTTATTGGTATTTTGTTGAGTTGGTTGACCAAATGATGGGAATGTATTTTGATGTGAAACGATTGGAGTATTGAAGGTTGGGAATTGGTTTTGTTGTGGTTGTTGTTGAATAGGTTCAAATGAAGGAAATTTACTATCATTATCTATAGAAGGAAATTTACTATCATTACCTATAGAAGGAAATTGATTTTGTTGTTGAGGAGCTCCAAATGAAGGGAATTTATTATCATTGTTTATAGAAGGAAATTGTGGTTGTTGATAAGAAGCATCAAGTGAAGGGAATTTATTATCATTACCCATACCTGAAAATTGATTTTGTTGAGTTTCTTGTTGTTCAAAAGTAGGGAATCTGTTATTGGTTTGATTCATAGAAGCAAACCGAGAATAACTATCAGTCGTATTTTGTTGTTGAGACTGAACAAATTGGTTTTTTTGAAAAGAAATAGGGTCAGCTGTTGGGACACCAAAATCTTTTTGTTTTTCAGGTTGAACTCCTTTAGGTTTCAATGCTTCAAGAAGATTATTAACAATTTTTTCAGAGATGTTGTTCATATTTCGATATTTCTTATATAAGCGTTGATCAACAGTATCTTCTGTTGTCTCTGCAATTAATGTAGTTCCAAATTGACCAACAAACATTTTTTTTATATCAACAAGTTCTTTAATATCTTCGAGTCGTTCAGAAAAGAACACAACACTTCTAATTTCAACATCAAGAGATCGTGGTACTAGTCCACATCTTGGTAATGTCGTTGAGTATTGAACTAAAGCATTTATCATTTTAACTAACCCCTCATAAATATCAACTAAATACTGATTATAAATCA
>NW_001853475.1:18843-22820 GCF_000209125.1 Entamoeba dispar SAW760
AATTCAACATCAAGAGATCGTGGTACTAGTCCACATCTTGGTAATGTCGTTGAGTATTGAACTAAAGCATTTATCATTTTAACTAACCCCTCATAAATATCAACTAAATACTGATTATAAATCATATCCTTTGCTTCTTTTTTTGCATCAATATTTCGATGTTCCTCAAGCATCATAACAATAACTTTTTTTGATTTGATCAGACACTGTTTTTTTCCAGTAATTAATGCATTAATCTTACTTGTTGCATTGGCACAAGCAGTGGCGAATCGTTCTTCAGTTAATCTTCTACTCATTTCTTCAATCTTAATTTTAAGTTCTTAATGAAAATCAGTTTTAAGTCATAAACATTTATTTAAAATATAATTTAATATAGTATTTGTTTTGAACACTTTTATTCTACTATTTAATATAACAAAAAAAAGAAAATAGAATGTTTGAATAACAAAATACAATTTCATTTCTTTTTATCAAGTTTAAATGCTTCACTTCTTATTTTCTGGAAATCAACACATAAAGAAGTAAAGGAAGGCCTATTTGCTGGTTGTTGGTGCCAACATTTGACAACTAATTTATTAAATTGTGAATAAGGAGTTTTAACATTAGGAAGAGGACGAACTCCATTACAAATTTGATAAAATAAAGGAGGAGATTGTTTATTTTTTTCATAAGGGTATAGTCGATGTGCTATTTCCCATAGAATGATACCAAATGAATATACATCAGCTTCTGGTTTAAATTCTTGGTCTTGAAGTACTTCAGGAGCAATATAAGCAATTTTACTAACATCCTCTTCTCGTTTATCTTTAGTGAATTCAATTTTATTACCAATATAATTTGGTGTTGTTTTACCAAAATCAGCAATTACAGCATATCGTTCTTTAGTGATTGGATTAATTTTTATCATTATAACACTTGTTCTAAGATTTCGATGAACCATTTTGATAGAATGTAATTTTTTCATTCCAGTGCAAATTTGAATGATAAAGTCTAAATTTGTTTTCCAATCAACAGTACTATTTGAGTGAAGATATAGACTTAGATTTTGTTCACAGTAATCAACTAATAGTGCTAATGGAGTTAAGACAATACCTTTTAATGCTAAAAAATTAGGATGATTAATAGTTTTTGCAACATTTGCCTCTCTCATCATAGTAGAAAACACATTACCTAAATACCTAGTACTTCCTCCTTTTTCATTTTTCCCTTCATAAGAAAAAGTTTTCATACATACTTGTTCATTATTATAAGATGCTTCATATAATATATAATCAGTATCATCTAATAAATGTCGTTTAATTTTTACTTTACTTCCTTCTATCATTAAATTAGAAAAATCTGATTTTAATACTTCTAATTGAACACCAATTGATATATTATTCACTGAAACAATATGTTGTCTATAACTCCCTCTTGATATGCTTGGTTGACAATTGATAGTATCATTACTATTTCTTATAGCAATTCTTAAATTTTCAACAAGCATCTCTCCTACATCTGGAATACCTTCTTCTATACAAACTGGACATAAAACACATTCATTTGTTGCTAATTCTTGTGAATAAAATGATAATATTTCTTTAATCTTTTTATTTAGTTCCTCAATAAAACTAATACAATACAATGATCTTGTAACACTATTAGCAATAGTTCTGATTTTAATAATTAATCGAGAGTACTCTAGTTTAATCATAAGATAATAAATTTGGTCATGATCTTCAAATTCAACAAATACATATTGTTGGAACATATTAATAACTTTTGAATTACTAACTAAGATTAATGCTAAAATATGATCATATATTAATGGCGGTATATAGTTACTTCTAAATGACCATGCATATTCATTAAATCCTTTTTCTAATTGTTTAGGCCAAATACGTTCAATGACTTTTGAATTTGCTATAGATAATGTACTGTGTAAACTGAAAGGAATAAAGGGAATAAATTCTTTTGATTCAGGAATAGAATCATCTTTTAATTCAATACATTGTTGATTCTGTTCAGATGTTTTAGTATTAATTCTTTGAGAACTTGTGATGCTTTCTTTAGTCATTAAAACTAATTTATGTTGAGATTCCAGTGGTTTATTTAATAACTCTTTTAAAGTTTCTATTCCTCCTTCTTGTTTAAATCCTTCATAATTATTAATTAAATGAAAATTTTCAAACCACTCATCAAAATAAATACATAGCATATTATGTATTTCCATTTTAAATAATATAAAAGAGAATAATGTAATATTCATATTTCCACACCACTGTAATTTAGAATATACATCACTCATCATTCCAATTCCTTTTGTTGAACTTTTATACATTATATCATATATCCTCTCAAATAAATTAGTTTTAAGAATAAACACTTCTTCCATAGAGTCAAAACAAGGCAAAACTTTAAGTAAGTCTGGTGCATTATTTTTGATAATATTTAATACTGAAACACTTGATATAATAGTTCCACTTTGATCTAGTTCATCAATAAATCGTTTATATTTTTCTTTGTTGATTCCAAAAGTTTCAATAATTTTTTCTAATTGAGCTCTATTAACAATTGGTGGATTAATTTCACAATTTAATAATTCTTGGTCAATTTCAAGAAGTTCATATTCTTCATTTTCCCATCTATGTTTAAACTTTTTTATCCACTCAGTAAACTTTTCTGCCATTATTCGATTACTCTCTTTTCCTTTAGCGAGATGAAGAAAATCACATTGTTTAAAAGTGTCTTTGACTGTTGATTCAATAAAATCTTTTTCAGATGACTTAATGTCAGCGAGTAATAAAACAAACACAGACATTTGTTGTGGTAATACCAAATTAAGATAATATTTCCAATAGTAAATAGTTTCAATTTCTTTTGATGTAAATACTATCAAATAACAATCATTTCGTGAAAAATTAAATGGTATTGGTGATGAATCATCATGGTATATAAAAGTAAAATAATCTTTTTTATTAAGAGAAGAAGTTCCACGGATTTCATCATTTGAATGAAGAAATATAATATTGTTTGTATTGTTATTTGTCATAGAAATCCATTCATCAGTTATCATTTTCATAGTTTCAATCCCAAATGATGATGATAATACATGAATCTTACTAATAACAGGAGGCATAAAACAACTAATAATTCCATTTAATAATGGATGAACAACAGGTAATGATTTAATTGAATTATTATTTATATTAAAATGAGTTAATGAAGTTAATTGAGTTTGTTTTATAGAAATATATTTCAATAAATTAGTACTCAAATTGAGATCTTTCAACTGAGTCATTTCGTAAAGCCAATAAGGTAATTCTTTAATTTCATTATCAGCAACATCTAATTTAGTTAAATTAGTTAAAAAACTAATTTGAGTAGGTAACGTTTTTTGTTCACATGATTCTAATATGAAATTCTTAAGACTTGTAAGTTGAGGGAGTATAGAAATATTAATACAACTATTTCTTGAAATATCAAGTGTTTCTAGTTCTTTAATTTCAATTAATGAATGTGGTAATTTATTAATACAATTAGTTAACATTAATGTTTTTAAATTTACAGGAAATATGAATTTATCTAATGTATTTGGTTCAAAGAAAACTTGAGATGATAAGTCAAGATACTTTAAGTTAGTTAAACTATCTAACAAAGGAGTAAAGAACATAGATTTATTTCCACTATTATTTGAAATATCTAAGTACGTTAATTGAACTAATGAATCAAAGAAATGTTTAGGAATACAATTTAACTTACAATTTGATAATATTAATTTTTTTAATGTAGTATATTCTTGAAGACATTCTGGAATAATCATTAATGGATTATTACTAAGATTAATTACTTGAGCTTTAGACACATCTTTAATATAACTTGGTATTTCTGTTAAATTTCCTCGTTCATGAAGATCAAAGTTGACAGCTGCAGAAGTATTAAATAAATCAGTTTGTTTATATGTATAATTCATCCATCTAAAGAAGAAATATAGACAA
>NW_001853475.1:22920-25633 GCF_000209125.1 Entamoeba dispar SAW760
TCCATTTGTAAGTGTGTTTCATCAATTAATTGATAATGTCTAAAAGTAATTCCTTCAAAACTACATCTATTTCTATCTTTTAAATTATTTTGAACACAAAATAATGAATTTGGTGATTTAATATCCACTCCAAATCTTATTGCAGTTTTTTCCCAAATATTTTCAAAAATATTTTTAAAATAAAACTGTTCATAGTCATCTATTTTCATTGTTTGATTTCTTACTTTATTTGCTATATAAATTAATCGTTCTTTAAATGAAATTACTCGTTGTTCATTTTCCATTGAAAAAAGTAATACTCTATTATCTCTTGAAATAATTTTAATGCAATGAGGACATTGAGATGAATTACTACCATTTCCTGATACAGTACTTGCTTCAAAAATCATTTTCAATGGAACTTGATTAAAATAATAACATTGTGCCATTGAACCTAATGATTCATTTGATGTCCTCCATATTAATCGATAATTCGTTAAATAAAGTTTTCCTCCAACCCAAGTATTTAAACATTCTTTATTTAATTGTTCTTGATTAAGTATCATATATAATGGAATTTTACTTGGTTGTTCAATATATAAAATTACTTCTCCACCATAAAGACTATCTGATTCAAAAACTCTTTCCAATTTACTTTGAGTTTTTTTCTAAAGAATAAGTGATCTTGTTAAATAAACAATTTAAATAAAAGAATATTAAATAACAAACTGGTATTAACCTATCTATTAAATCAATAAGAAAATAAAATTTAGGAATTTTAATAGAATCACCTTCATAGAAGAAAGAGAACATAGTACGAAGAAATAATTCTTTACAATAATAATAACAACCTTTATCATCAGAAATCATTCTGTGAATAAATTTTAATGTACGAAGAAGAATAACTCCATTTTGTTCAAGACTTCCTATAAATTTTTTAACTTCATTCATTAATTGAATTTCATCATTTTTATGTTGATTATATGCTTCAAATAACTCATGTGCTTTCTTTTCATTTATTAAAATAGGTTGTTTTTTTGCAAAAAATGTTCTAATTGCCATAAAAGCAATTAAATGAGCTTCATCTTTTGGCATTTCATTAAATTGTTTTATTTCATTTACTTCATAACCCTTCATTAATTCAAACATTTTTCTTAAAGCCTTATCTGAATTAACTTTCATAAGTAAAATATGCTTACCAATTTTTGATTTGTTTTCATAATTAATAATAAAATTTTGGATAGTAATAGCTTTTTTCTCATTAATCCCTAATTTAATAAGTTTCTCTAATGAAATTCTCTTAATGTCTTTTCCTAATTGTTTTTCTTTTACATATTTTGTCAATTTCTCTTCTCCAAATTTAGTAATAAATTCATATAATTCTAGTTCAGTCATTTGAGAATATGGTTTTACTGCTTTTGTTTCCCGTGTTACCTTCTCAATAAATCTAAATGAATTTTCTAATATTAATGGGACCCCATCAAATGTGTGTGTCTTTAACCGAAATTGAGGTTTATGTGATTCACTCTTTCTGAAAAGTAATAGTGGTTCATGTGATCGTATTGACTCTATATCAGTTGCTGTCATTGCCCTTTCAGACAATTGCTGTGGAACACTTCTTGACTCAGGCTTTTGTCCTTTAAATAATTCAAACATTCCATTTTTCTTATTTTTGTGGCGGTCTTTAGGCCTGAATGTGGTACTTCCCATGCTCATTGAAAAAGTAATTTTTAGTGGTATTTTTTCTGATTTTCTTTGAAAAACAATTCTTATAATAAAACAATCACTTGGCTTTCTATTTAGAAATTATAGACTAATTTCATTTTTTTTTATTATGGCTATGTTAAACTCTCTCAACACTTAATGCAACAGTCCTAACAGAACTAAAAGATATTGTTCTTTGGATTAAAAAAACAGATATTAAATGAAAGACTATCTAATTTGAAAATAAATTAATTTCGGTTTAAAAAATTAAATTTTAAATAAAATTGTAATTATAATAAATTTAAACTAAATAAAATACACATTCAAAAATCAAGAAATAGTTTTGGAATTTAAAGAGAATTATAAAGAGGGGTTGGAAGTCAATAGTATGTATTTATTATATCAAATTAGAATTAAATTAATACTCTTTGATCAAATCTTAATTTATTTTAGATACTATTAAATCTCCCTTTACACTAGTACTTAAAAGATGAATTTAATTAAACCTTAATGAACCCAAATTAATGAAATAAAAAACATCTCTGATGGCTTTTTACTTGCAAAAAGGGAAAAAAGGAAGGGTAAAATACCTGTCAAAAAGAAAATAATAAAAATATAAGTTTTTAACTATTTATAATAGTAAACTAAATATCAGAAAAAGGAATAAGGGAAGAAAAGAAAAGGGTTCAAAGTAACTGTATGAAGGTTAGTCAATGAGTTTCAACTCTGAGATAGAACCTTATCAATTTGGTATTGAACAAGAAATATATTATAGAAATAAAGAAGATAAAAAATTAAAAAAGAAAAAAGAAATTAATGAAGATGTTGAAGAAATGGCACAAGCACTTTTTATATATTGGAAATCAAAAGAGCTAATAAGAAGTGAAGATATTCAATATGAAGAAGCTAATGAAAAAGCAGAATTATTATGGAAAGATAAAATTGATGATGGAACATTGGAATTATTTAGAAAAGCAGCAGCCGTTCAAATAGTAATGTTAGGAGGTGAAGTTATTGCTCAAAAGAAAAA
>NW_001853474.1:0-1117 GCF_000209125.1 Entamoeba dispar SAW760
ACTTCAGTCTAACGCTGCTACCAGCTGAGCTAAGGAAGCTTACAAGTTAAAGAAGGAAGTAAAAAGTAAAAAGGGAGTATATAAGAAAGTGAAAGTATATAAATAAATAATAGAAATATAAAAAGGGGAAAGATTAAACATAAACATAAACATAAACATAAACATATATAAAGAAGTAGATAACATAAACATATATATATATTAACATATAAACATATATACATATATACTTAATAACATAATAACATAATAACATAATAACATATAAAGAAGTAGATTATATAAACATATATACATATATACATATAAATAAACATATATAAAGGATAAGAATATAGGTATAGGTATAGTTTTTGAAATAATTAAACATAGATGTATAAATATAAATATAAATATAAATATAAATATAAAATAGATATATAAAGGAATGATATACATTATAAGTATAAACATCTACTATAAGTATAAAATGGTTTCACCCGGGTTCGATCCGGGGACCCTCACCACGTCAAGATGATGTGATAACCAACTACACCATGAAACCTTTATAAACTGGTAAAAGGTCAAAGGTATATAGATACACTAAGAAAGGTTTATAAAGTAGTAAAAGGTCAAAAGGATATAGTTAGTGATATAAATAAAGTAGATAAAGATATATCAAGTGATATAGATAAAGATATAGACAAAGATATATATATATATAGATAAAGGATATAGATAGTGATATAGATAAAGGTTTATATATATTTATATATAGATAAGTAAGTAACTAAAGAATAGTGATATATACCTATGATAAGATATACATATAATAATAAGTTGGTAGGGAATATAGTGATATAGTTATATACATAAGATAAGATGGAAGGTGTAGTAAAGATAGTAAAGATAGTAAAGATAGTAAAGATAGTAAAGATAATAAAGATAATAAAGATAATAAAAATAATAAAAATAATAAAAATAATAAAAATAGTATAAGTAGTATAAGTAGTATAAGTAGTATATCTAATATATCTAGGATATGATAAGTAATATAAAGTCTAAAAAGCGTATGCTTCCTGTCGGGTTCGAACCAACGACCTTTAGAACTTCAGTCTAACGCTGCTACCAGCTGAGC
>NW_001853473.1:0-2070 GCF_000209125.1 Entamoeba dispar SAW760
CCTTTCTTTTCTTACGATTCTCCTCATTTAATCCAACAAACCCATCCAAATCCATTAACACTTTCATATTCATCTCATTCACTTCAATCCCCATTCTTAATCATGTTTTCACATTCTTTCACCGCCTTTTCTTGTTTCATCAAATATTCTACATCTTCCCCATGTTCTTCAAAAACCTTTTTGAATGCAATGTATTTTCTTTTGATTTTGTCTAACTCAATTTCAAGACTTCTCATCTTCTCTCCAAATTCCCTATTCACTCTCTCTTCTTCTGTTTCTTTAGGACTCTCTTGCTCTTCTGTTTTGTTTCCTTCACTGATTGGAATATTTGTCATTTCTGGTGGTGTTGTTGTTTCTTGATTCTTCTCTTCTTCCATTCTCATATTTTCATTGATACACTCCACAATGTTGTTACGAATCTTCTGTGCCATTTGTGTAATTCTTTTAATTGCTTTATTGCTTACATATTTCTTGATGTTCTCATTCATTAAAACATCCATGATGTCTTTCAATAACTCAACTGCACTACTTTCTTGTTCTTCATAGATTTTCTTAATGTCTGTCTCACCAACATTGACTTTTTCTTTGAATGTGCATTCAATGAATGTCTTCATGTTTTCATCATTTGGGTTATCAAGAACCTCACTAATAGCTTCTTTACTTGGAATGATAACTTCCTCGTTTTGATGACTCTGATGAATACTTTCAACAACCTTGACTATTCTGTTCAATCTAACAACTTTCTCATGTGTCAACTCTCCTCGATATTTTCGTAATAATTCCACTGTGAGTTCTACTCTGTTTATCATCTCTTCTCTATGGTGTTTTGTGCTTTTAGTTCTTCTTTTATTTCACTTTAACGCTTGCCACTTGTTTACATGTAATATACATTTATAGATTCTCTTCATACCAAGTTTGTTTCTAATTCATGTTATTACAATGGTTTGTGTGTCTATTTTTGAGTTAAATGCAACGTGGATCCTTCAATAACATGACAGTTTGCTGTATGTGCGATTCTTGTCATTGGGATATTACTATAATTGTCTGGTGTGTGATAGATAAAGATGTCAATAGGGATTCTTTCATTTTGTGGTGAATTAGCTATGTTTGGAGTGTTTATGAACATTCATTTCACTTCATTGTTCAAATCTTCTTTAGATTCATTAAACACATGAATGTCTCTTCTTGTGTTTTTGTCTTGAGGATTAATCACAATTAACAAAACAACAGTTAAAATCAAACAAACCCACACAAACAAAGAAATCAAAGTGTTGTAATTTGATTGTCATAACTATCTGACCATTGAAAGACACTTGTATAATAAAAGAAACCTTCAACAAATAAGAGAGATTAACAATAACAAAAGAACCAATAATTGTTAATTGTATTTCATGATAGAGGATGAGTCATAATAAGAAATAGGGAATGAGTTAATAAAGAATCTGTCATCAATACAGAATAAACATGAACATTGTTAATGTGTTTGTCACTGTTTTGTTTGATGTAAGAATAAATATTCATACAAAATGAATGTGTTATAATGAATAACAAAGTTTACAAAGTGATGAAATAAATCTCATTCACACAATCGATAATTAAATACTCAACCATTATCAATATCCTTTATTTTGTAGAACAAATCACAATACAATTAATATAACTCTGCTTTGTGAAATACTTTATCTTAGTATCTTTATTCTTCACTTCATAACAAAAGATAACAGAAACATTAAGTTGAGACTAAAACATCTCATTTAAGTATTGATAAAACATATTGTTGATACAACATGAAATACATTCTTTTATATACACGTATCTCACAAATATGTTGAGAGATTTGAACCATCATTTGATGAATAACCAACAAGATATTTAGTAATTTAAAAACAAACATAAACAGTTCTGATAAACTATTCTTTTTGAATCAATTCATGTCACATTCTTTCATCTGAGTAAAACATTTCAACTAAGAAGAATATCACAGTTTATTTAAAATAATGTCATTAGAATGAACATAGTATTAAATCTATATCATATTTTGTGAGTATAACCAAATAACTTGGATGAATA
>NW_001853472.1:0-2545 GCF_000209125.1 Entamoeba dispar SAW760
TTTATCATATGTTCTCTTTATTTTTCTTTTATTTTTCTTATTTTATTTCTTTATTTTTTAATGATAATTATCTGGTTGTTAATGTTGTATTAATATCATATTATTTATTTTTTGTTTATTCTTATATATTCTTCTTTTATATAAAGAAATTAAAAAAGAAGAATAAAAAGAAACCAATAATTTAAATATTAAATAATAATAAATAAAGAATATTAAAGATGATAATGATGAAGAAATCAAACAAAATGATAAATGAAATGAATATATTTATTTATATTAGAATATTTAATTTAAAATATTAGAATTACATTGAATATGATGAGAAATGAAACAAAAATGATTTAAATGATGAAAATGATGAAAATAATATAAAAAATTGATTTAAAGAAAATGAAATGAAAGAAATATTTATTTATTTGATGAGATAATTTAATAATATAATAATAGAAAGAGAATAAAGAAAGAAAGAAAGAGAATAAAGAAAGAGAATAAAAATGAGAAGAATAAAGAAAGAGAATCAAAATAAGAAGAAATAAATAAAGAAAGAAAGAAAGTCAAAAAGAAAAAATAATAAAAAAAAAGAACAAAGAAATAAAAGATATAAAATAAAAAGAAATGAATGAAATAGATAAACAAAAGAATAAAGATAAAGAAAGAATTAAAAAAATATTTGAAGAAATTGATAAAGAATTAATTAATGATATAAATAATGAAATTATTTTAAATGAAGTAACAAGAAAATTGATTTGTATTCCTATTAATATTGATGATGATATTATTATTAATTCTTTAAATTTAATTTTACCAAATATTTCTTCTTCTGAAATATTATCTAATTTTAATAAAATGATTACTTCTTTTACTTCTTTAGTTGAAATTCTTAATTTATATGCTGAATATTATTCTTCACAAATTAATTCTTTTCTTCTTCTTCAACATCGTGTTATTCTTCCTTTTGAACTTCATTTTAAACTTCTTTCTATTAAATCGATCTTTCTTAATATTTATTCTCATCTTAAATATCTTCTTATTCTTAATCTTAAAGACTTTCTTAATCTAAATGCAATTCCTCTTCCTCCTCTTCTTGATTTCCCTTCTTCTCCTTCTTTTCATCTTCCTCTTTCTACCCAAACTTATCGTTCTCCTAGAAACTTTTTAGATAAACGTTCTAAATCAATTCTCAAACATTGGTTCATGAACCATCTTCAATACCCTTATCCTTCTGAACTCGAAAAACTCTCCCTTTCTCATCAATGTAATATCTCTATTAAACAACTCAACACTTGGTTCGCTAACTATCGCTCTCGTACTAAGAAAAAATTTATTAACCATGAAATCCCTTTTCAACTTTAATTTATTCTTTTCTTTTCTTTCTTGACAAATTTCTCTTTAACAGTTTTTATTTCTTTTACCTCATCTTTTTTTTGATTCTTTGCTCTTGGTTTTTTTTCCTTTGGTTCTTTCACTTGTTTTTCTTCTTTTTCAGCGTCTTGGTTTTCTTTCTTCTTTTTTTTCTCACCAACTGTCATTATAACATTTGCTCGTTTAGGAAGGTGATAACCATATGGTAAAATGCTGTTTATGCTTTCGTTCTTTTCCCTTAACTCAAATAGCATTCTTGATATTGTGCCAACAGTCTGGTTTGGGGAATATTTCTTTCCTCTACTAACCTCATCTATGACCATTCCTCCTATCAAAGCAACTCCATGGATTTTTTCGTTAAGTCTTTCTTGGTTAGTTTCAGTGATACCTAAATTGTTGTTTAAATTATCATTAGATAGTTTAATTAAACTAATTTCGTTTTGAATAATTGGAATTCCTTCGTTATTTCCTTCAACCAAACTTTCGATCATAAACGTCAACATTCTACTAATTTCATCATATTCTCCATTTTCAATCATTTCTCCATATCCTAAAAAGTGAATAAGGTGTTGAATACAATATTCTGGGAGGATAATACAAGTTTTTTCTTGTGTCATATCTTTAATATTCTTTTTGTATATCTCTCTTCTAATGAGAATGCTTCTTAATAAAACAATTTTACTCATTCTTGTAGCCTTATTATTTTTAGAAATAATAGTTGGAATAATGAAATATCTAAGTGGAAGTTGTTTTAAATATTTATTCAGAATTTCTAAATACTCTCCCCAAAATATTTCTTTCTTTGAGATTTCTTCACAAATACTATAGAATTCTCGTTGATTAATTAAACTATCATATTTTCTCATTTCAACAAGTTTTAAAACAACACCGATCAAATACCCACGAATTTCTTCTTCATTTTTTCTAAATTCAATTGTATCATTGTCTGTTTTATGAATTATAAAGTCTTTAATGAATTTCATCATTTCTTTTTCCTCACTTTCATCATTATCAGAATCTACAATTTTACCTTTGCTTTGAAGATATTTAACAATATACTTCATAACAATTATGATATGTTCTGTAGGTTCTTTTTCAATAATCATTCCTGGGATAATTTCAGTTTTAATTCGTTCATTGATTTCAGTGATTTCTTTTTTTCTGTTATATTCCTTCTTATATT
>NW_001853472.1:2645-4669 GCF_000209125.1 Entamoeba dispar SAW760
TTTTCTTCAAGAGTATATCATAATATCCTTCTTCTTGATCATTCCATAGTAAATGTAGTAATTTCATACATCCTTTAGTAATACTGTATTCTTTCATTTTTAAATATCCTTTTATTTCTTCTTTCATTTCTTCATTTTTTTCTTCTTTTTCAATATACAAATATCCCTCTTTCATTACATTTACTTTTTTTTCAATATCATCTTCATACATCTTAATAATTCTCATAATATTTCCATAGTTCACTTCTTTACAATATTTACTAATAACTTCCATATATTCTTTCATTTCTTCTTCGTGGGTTTTTATGAGATATTTAATCATTTCTTTTTGAACAATTTTATTTCGGATTTTTTCAAGAATTGCGTTAACAAATTCTTCAACTTTTCCTTTCTTCTTTATCTCAATTTCTCCATCAATTCGTTTAGTCTTTTTCCAATATTCACTAAAACTTGTTTCATCTTCTTCCATCTCTCTTAACATTCTTCCAAACTTTCCACTCATTCCTTCCAACATTTCTCGAGCATATTTTTTGCTTGTTTCAATTGTTGGCATTGGATACATCTTACTTAAAAGATTAATAACTATCTCTTTTGTCCTTCCTTCTTCCCTACTGTTTTCGTATTCTTCTAATTTCTTTCCAAGTTCTTTTTTTTCTGTTTCATTAACACCTTCTTTCTTCATCATTTTTTTGAAATTTTCTTCATCTAAAAGTCCAAATAATTTAATTAAACGTTCTCCTCTCTCTTTAATAGTTTCTTTCAGTTTACTTTTAGAATTAACCATAGTTAATGTAATATTTCCTAAAATATTTTGGCTAATGATTTGATAAATTCTGATATTATCTTCTTCGTTTTTAATATTTTCCATGTTTTCAATCATTTCATTTATCATTTGACTACTAAAATCTCTGCTTGACCTACTTTTTTGTTCAATATATTCTCTTATATATTCTCCACAAAAAGTCTGTGCAATAGCACGTACTCCTTCTTTTCTGTCTTTCATTCTTTCTTTAATTTCTTTAATAATTTTCTTTCCTATTTCCTTTCCTTCTTCAAATCGTTGTTTATAAATTTCTTCAATTGTTTCTCTTCGAATACTCTCTTCAATATCATTCATTTTTTCAATAATTAAATCATCTAATTCTATTCCATCTTCTTCTTCACTTTCTTCATCCTTTCCACCCCTTTCCATCATATACTTTCCAACAATACTTCTAATAGTTACACTTTTGTCTTTACGTCTTTCAAGTAAACATCCGATAAGTTCATTTTTCTTTGTTTTTTCTATAATTCCTTTCTTTAAATATTCAACAACTATCTTAACAACTTGAATTCGTTCTTCTTCCATTGGAATTAGTATAATTCTTTCAAGATAATTTTCATCACCTTCAATCCATTTAGGATAATAACTAATAATTTTTCCTAAAACACGAATGAACATTTTAATATCTTGTTTTTTATTTTTATCTTCTAATTCATCATCTTCACTCATCGCTTCATCTTCATCATTAATTTCTTTAGCTTCTTCAATTAAACTCCAAAATCCATTTTTAAAGTTTTTATTAGATTCTCCAGTCATTCCTTTAAACATTTCTTCAATGACTTCTTTTTCAATTTTACTTTTCTTAAGATATTGTGTTATTTTTTTTTCCTCAAGAAATGGTGCGTCATTTTCATTAAAAGGTCTTATGATGCTTTTTACTATTTCTCGACTTTCTTCAGGACATTCTGTTAAAAGGTCTTCAATTATTTTTTTAATCATTTCGTATTTGACTGGAAATTCATTTTTAGCTGTTCCTTTAATAATTTTTTCAATGAGACTTTCTACAATGTTCAAAGTTTTTTGCTTGTTGATATCAATTAATAATAACATCATTTTTGTACTTTCAATAATTTCAACCATTTCGATCATTTCAGATTTTTTCTCTTTTGTGTATTCTTGAATACATTGATTTACTTTTTCCATGACCATTTCTATTTCTTCATTAGAATATGGTGGAGTTGGTGCACTAATTCTTAGAACA
>NW_001853472.1:4769-15304 GCF_000209125.1 Entamoeba dispar SAW760
ATGCTCATTTCTTATTATTAAGATCAATTTATTAATTATATCATATTTATCATTAGTTTAATCTAAATATATAATCTAAACAATAATAATAATATAACTTAGTTGTAAGTAGTGAGATTTAATGAAGGTGTTATGATGAATAAATGTTAAGACCATCATTAGTTTTCATTATATAAATGAAATTTATATTATTTGAGTCTTAATTTTTTTTGTATAATTTTTCAATAAAATCAACTCAGTATACCTTTTATTAAAAAGGTTCCATAGTTTTTTGATATTTGTTATTATTTATTTTAATAGCATCATTAACTCAATGCCTATTATGTATTACTATTCATGTTCAAATAGTATTATTTTCATTAAATTGTTATGTTCTTAATACTTTTTGTAGTTTTAAATATAATTTATTGTGTTTTCTATCTTTTTAATACATTTTTATATTAATTTCTTTTATTTATAATTGTTGTTGTAATGGATCAATTTATGACTCTTAACTCAAAAAGTTTTTATATTAATTTCCTATCAAATAATCTTTTTTTCTAAATAATTCAACAATTCCTATTTACATCATTTTTAACTCATCCATATCAATGTTTCATTAAATAATTCAATTTAAGTGTTTATTTAATAATTCAATAATATTTATGAAAAAGTATATTTTTTGATTTATTCTATATTTATTTTTAGTTTATAAAAATAGAATGATAAAAAAGAAATGATAATTAATTAAATTATTTTTATTTCATATTAATTTCTTGTGATTATCATATTATTATTAATTGTATATTAATAGACTGTGACGAGAATAATATATGAATTTATTATTATTAAATTGTTAATTCTTTACTTATAACTATTTTATTTTTTTGAATTTGATTTATTAAATGTTTAAATAAGATGAATAATAATACAAAGGATAGCAGTAAATAAAATAATGTTATATTTTATTTAATGAAACAATAGTACTAAATTCAAGTATTAATAACTACACTTTAACAAAAAAATAAAGAAGAATAAAAATGATATATTCACTTAATAATCATTATATAGAAATTACTCCATTGTTAACAATAAAGTTGAACAAAGAATATGTGAATATTTAATGAATTGTATTTTATATTTCAACTAATTATAATCAGATTAATAATAAGAGAAATATTCTTTATATTTAGAGTATAGTTTTAATAAATTTGGTCTCAATTCAAATGAGCAAAACTATTTTTAATTGTTTATAATAAATTGTTATATAAAATAAGTATTATTCTAATCAAATTAACATAAAACAAAAAAAGAAATAAGAGTAGCAAAAAAAAAAATAAAACAAGAAACAATAAAATTTAATTTGAATTAAAAAATTTCACAAAGTATTTTTAACTACTTAAATCTGTTTTTAAAAGAATTAAATATTATTCACTTCCAACTTTTTGTTTATAGTCACTGTTTAGTGAGTTAAATTCAATATTTTTATACCCTCTATTGTACCATTATTATTTTTGTTGTGTAGTCATTTGTTTATCTTTTTTTCTCTTAGTCATATCGTTGGTTATATTTCACCACAAATCAAGTACGCCTTGTTATTGTACTGAGTCATTTATTTACCTTTGGACAACGTTGATAATAAAATAATTCAATAAAAAGAAATAAAAAAATGAGAGGTGATGGTACGAATTAACTCCTTCTCATGAAACTAACACTAAAACGAAATTATTTAATGTATAAGAGTAAGAATAAGAACACTTCCAGATAAAACAAATAAATTAAGATTGGAACAGACAAATGGTATATTAAAAATTAATAACCAAAAAGAGAAGAAAAGAAAACTAAAATTAAATTAATTTAAGAAAAGAGTAAAATTGAAGAAGTGATAAAAAAAATATTTGGAATAATAGAGACAAAAACTAAGAAGTCGGGAAAACCAAATGAGAAAAAAAACTAAATGATAGGAAAAAGTCACTTAAGATATAAAAATATAAGGAGTAAAAAAAGTTGAGGTGAAGATGTTGTTCATCGAATTAAAAAGAAGGGATATAAACTAAAAATCTTAAAAAAGTCTGATTTTATAAGGTCTATTTAAAACCTATCTTTAAAATATCAAAAATTAATTTCAGATGGAACAACACACTGCAAAACCTCCTCCTACCTCAACTTTTTTTAAACAAACACGAAATTATCAAGTTAGTCAACAAGCAGTTCTTCTTGCGTTAATCAATCGTCACTTTTCATTGTCTCTTTCTGCACCAAAGAAGAAATCAGTTGTTGCTCAACAGATGATTACTGTTAATTATCTGAGACGGGGAAGTGATACTGTCGCGGTTGATGAATTTATTCATAGGAGGTTAGCTGAAATTCAGCAGTATGATATCTCACAAGGAGTTGCACCAAAAACTGCTGCTCGAAGATGTGAAAATAACAGAATTGCCGAAGTTAATCATTTGCTCATTGACATTTTACGAGAATTTGGATATTCTTTCTCAACTAAAGTTACTGATGGAAAGAATGGTACTATTAAAACTGAATCGGTTTATTCTATTTTGTATAAAGGAACGACTCTTTTTACTCGTTCAACAATCCAATCATCTGGATTGGCTATTAATAAGTATTTGAACGATCTTCTCTTTGAAACCCAGACTACTTTAGTTTCAAAGAACAATTGTATTCTTCACCATATGTTACCAGAATAGCATGTGGTTTTTTTTTAAATTCACTTTTGTTTTTCCACTTCATTTTATTTATTTTTTTTAGGAAACAATTTGATTTTTTGTTTTCATTCGCTTTTTCTATTTTTTTTTATTTTTTTTTATCTATTAATAGAAATTTAAAAATTTTAAAAAAATTAAATAAGTTAAAATTAAATTTTGACGTTTTAATTTTAAAAAACTAAAAAATGAATAATTTAGATTTTTAGTTAAATAAAAAAAAAGAAATACAAATTATTGAATTTCTTTTTGAAAGTAATTGAAATGATTGTTGAATAAAAAATGTTCAATCACTGAGAATGAGAAAGATGAGAAAACCCATCCAATAAAGGATTAGTAGAGATAGAATATTTCCTAAAATATTTTACATAACAAGATTGTTCATATGCATATCGAGGATCATCCATTTTTATATATTCTCCAAAACATAATTCATTATTTCTTTTATAAAAACTTTTAAATCCTCCTTCTAAGACGTAAATCTCAGGGAATAACCAATTAAAGCTATAAGATTCAACCATAAGATTCCAATCTAATTCTCTAATTTTTTTTGCAATAAGTGGTCCTCTTTTTTGAGAAAATTCACAGTAAATAATAAGAACAGGTTTAATATTATTATGTATTTCTTCTAATGGTTGTAACTGTTGAAAAATATCATTATCACTCCATATATTAATGGAATTAATAATATGACCTGCGTTGTATTCATATGGATATCTTGAGTCAATAGTAATAACTCTTTTTGATTTAGAGTTAATTAAATTCTTATATTGTTCAATTGATATTAAACTAATTTGTTTAATTTTTGGGTTTTTTGGATATAATTGATCACATTCAGCTGCAACCCTTTTTGTGAATTCTAAAGAGATACTTGATCTCATGGGTTCGGTACTTCTTCTTTTAAGTCTTCCTATATGAGAACTAGAATGTCTAGTAAAAAGACGTGGAGATTCATTTAATGGACATGAAGTAACAGTAAGTGGTGAAGTTGGTGTTTCATTTAAAATGTTTGGAGAACCAGAACATGAAAAAGTGTTCATTGGATAAAGTTCAAGAGAACTAGTTAAATTTGGTGTTAGTTGTAGAGTAAGTGGTGATGGTGGATTAATATGATTTATTGAACTGGTAGAAGAAAGTGGAGTAGTAGGACTTAAACGTGCCAGTTTCATAGATCTTCGCATCCAAAAAATTAAATTAGAAAATATGAGATTTTGGCAAAACTTAAAGCAAGAAATAGTATTAATAATAAAAACACTATATGATTATGCCATGTTGTTTTATGTATTTATCCTAAAAAAAGAATAAAATTTATAGAAAATTATCAGATGTTTTAAGAATAAATTCACCTTCAATTTCTTTCATTTTGTTTGTTGAGAATCCTAGTGTTGTTCTTAAAAATAATTTGATTTTTTGATTTATTGGCTGAATTTGAATTAGTTATTCTCTCCCTTCATTGATTGGCTGTCTGGTATTCTTATTAAAAGACTTAATTTTTTTAATGTAAACAGTGAAAGTTTTTTATGTGATGATTCTTTTTTATAATTTTTATATTTTGAAAGAAAATACTCTAAACTACAGTTTTTTGTTTTTTTAAAAATTCTTTTGTATTGTTGTTACTATTCTTACCAATCCATGAAAACTTTATTATTGCTACTCAGTTTAATACTTTTTATTTCCTTTTCTAAAATGTGAGCTTTTTGTGTTCAAAGAAAAAATTACTTTTAGGATTACTTTCGTTCAATTTATTAAAAATTCATTCTTTATTTTTCCTAAAAATAGCCTAAAAAATTCATAACAGAACTTCCGTTTAATTATTGCTATATATAACACAAATAGAATAATCAATTGAAAAAAGAAGGAAAAGTTTAATGAAGAGAAAAGAAAAAGGAAGAAAAAAATAAGAATGAATACAATATCAAAGGAACTGTTAAAGAAAAGAAAAAGAAATTATGGAGATTGCTCCTTTAAAATGCACCATTTGTCAACAACCAATACGCCTTCATCAACAATTAATTTATACCCTTCCCTCTTCTATTACTAGTGCTATTGCTTCACCTCCAAAAGACTGTATTACAACACCAAAGAAAAATGATAGATCAATCAGAATTTCATCATATTTATCGCCACCTTCTTATCATTCATCTTCTTTCCTCAACAGTTCTTTGTCACCTACAACTTTATTTCATAAATCTGTAAGTTCACTCCAAACAAGTCCACCGTCTGACCCAAGAAGAATAGATGAACGACCAGCACTAACACGATCTACGTCATTTCTTCATGCATCATATTGGAAAGAAAAAGAAGTCGATAAACCTATTATTACTGATATTTCACAATCACCAGATTTTGTCAAATGGCAGGAAACGTGGAGACATGTATTAGGAATTAATGTTCCTTGGTGTATTGATTGTTGGCAACGAGTGTATAAAGAAACAAGTGAAGAATTTTATCAAACAGGAGAAGAGATTGTTATTGAACGATTAAATTTAAATGAACTTCGAACAGCACAAGATTTAAATAAACAAATTGAACAAGAGTTAGAAAGAGTAAATTCTCTTCAACAAGAACTAGAAGAATTAACTCAAGAAAATGAATGTCTTCAAGCAGTTACAAAACTAATTGAAAAAGATGAAGAACAATTCATTAGATTATTGAATCGACATTATGAATTAGTTAATCAAACAGTATTTACTGGATGTGCTAGTATTCACCAAATAGAGAAAAAAGTATGGACAGAATTATCAAAGAAATTAAATAAATTACAATCAAAAACAGTTTGGAATAGTTTATTTAAAGTTGAATGGATGAATGAAGGAGTATCATTAGATGGAATTGATATTATTTCATCAATTAAAACAAAAAATTATATTTCAGTCCAAACTGCATTTGGAACATTAATGCATATGATCAAAATTCTTTCACAATATTCAAATATATTCTTACAAAAGACGTGTATTGATGGATTTGGATATGGTAAGATGTCAGTATCCCACAAAGATTTCACTAATGTAAATAGATCAAAATTTAAAAATGGACTTCGCACAATATTAACTGCATTTAATGAAATAACAACTTTTTTAGAGGAAACTACATTATTTGAACTTCCATATAAAATATCAAATTGTGAATTTATACAAAGAATTTCATTTATTGATGTATCTAATCTTAATAATTGGTCAATAGCATTAAAATATTTTATTATTGATATTAGTGTTACTTCAAATATGATCTTTTCCAAATAGTTTTTATCTCTTCTCATTTATATAATATTCACAAAAAAAAAACAAATCATAGTTAACTTATTTATTTGTTATATTATTATTTATATATTAAAAATAACCTAGTTTGTTTTATTCTTCTTCAATACAATCAATCAAATTTATTGAATATACATTCATTACCTTAATCTTCTGAATGTCTTTCTTCACTCATATCTTCTTGATCATAATCTTCAAATTTATTTGCATCATAATCATCATCACCTTCTTCGTCATCTTCATCAAATACTTCTCCTAAATCTTCTTCAGCAATTAATTTCTTTGTCTCTTTTTTGTCAATAAGATTAACCTTATTTGACATTGAAGGTGTTTGAATTTGGAATCGTTTTGGTGGATGGTTGATTGCATCTCCTTGTAATTCTTCAGGAAGAAGGTTTTGTGGGATACGGATAAATTGTTTAAATAATTCAGAGTCATGAGGAACATTAGTACCATGTAAAGGTTTATCTTCATCAAGATAAAATGGAAGAGTTTCCCATAGTTGATTTAATTCAATACCAATATTTTGTGCATCTGCAAGTAACTCTTCATCGGTGATAAATAAACGTTCATCTATCTTGTTCATTCTTCGTGTTTGTGATTTATATCAGATTTTTGAGTTTTTAATTTTATGTTTTTCTTTTTTTTTAAATAACATAATAATTATATAACAAAAATAAAATTATTTAAATTCTTTGAAGTTTAAAAAACAACGAAAACAAATTCATAGATTAATGAATAATCTACTTATTGATACATGATGTCATTATAACTGTTTTAAATGTATTTATTGAGTTTTATATAGTTTGTTTTAATTCAATAAGAAGAAGTAGTGATATTTAAGAAATTTGATCAACTATTTCTTTATTTCCATAACAAATCAATTTAATAATAATATTTACTATTAATGTATTATAGTTAGAATACATTGAAAGAATAAAATAATTTTGTATTCTTATTGAATAAGTGTTCTATTTTTATTAAGGTGGAATCTTCTAAGTTAAAGAAGGTTACAAAGAAAAATACAAAACTTGAAATAACAAGACTTCCATGATAAATTACAGTGTTATATTCCAAAAGGAAAATATCGGGGAAAAGAATGAGATAGTTCGAAAATGACTTCCAGTTTGTAATCATTTTATTTTAAAGAAAAAAGAAACTAAAACCAATAACTCGAAAATAGAAAAAGCATCTCATATTTAAACGAACTTTCTATTAGTTATTTTACTTCTTTTTATTATGCAAGTAATCAAACCTATTGTTATATTCAAATGTGATATTTCTTTATTAAATTCATCAACAAGTTCTACAAATGAACAAAGTCCAAATTCATTACAAACTATGAGTCAATGTAATGAATCTCCACTTTCACCAATATTTCCTCAACGTGTATTTTCTCCTCTTCCTAATGACGCATCAATAATTGATGATGATGATGACAATACATTTGACTATGAATTAAATACTTGCATAAAACAAAGTCCTGTATATCAAGACTCATTCTTTGAATTCGAATTCTAAATGCTTTCTGTACCATTTTACAATTTATATCTCCACTTCATTCATTCTATATTTTTTATTTTTGTTTTGTTTCATATTTTTTTTAAAAGAAAAATGTGAACATAAATTGTTTTATCATTCCAAGATAATTATGAGTACCACTTATCAATTTAACAAACTCATCGCTGACATCAATCTCATTATAGACCCTTCAATAAGAAAAATTCTTTTAGAAATTGTTCGTATTATTAACCAGCTTGTTAATGTCTCGACAAACCAAATAACAGAACAAATCAACTTTAATTATTCCAATAATGATTTAGAAAAAGGAATTTTAAAAATGGAAGAATGGAATAATTGTAAAGCAACAGTTATTTATGACACTGAGATAAGTCAATGTAATATAAAAGAAGTATTAAGAAAAGAGAATAAATGGGGAATTATTTGTGTTGATGAAAAAGAAAGGATATTTGGTTGTTCAAAATATTTATCTAATCAATGTTTATGGGTAAATAATTCAATTGGTACTTATGAACGCTTACAACCAATTAATAATGAAGAATATATGATTTCTATTTGTAATAATGAACAAATGATTTTAAGTATTGGAACTGGACGTTGTAAATTAGTTATTGGAAAAGAAGGAACAAAAAACAGTTATTCCTACTTTTTGAACTTTCTTTTTCCAAACTCGTTCTTTACTGATATGCAGAAATTTATTGTTAAAAGAATTGTAGTTATAAAGTTAAATTGAATTATTTGTATTATGGATTAGATTATTCAATAATACATAAAATAAAACATATCATTTAAGTTAAAGTCAATTATGAAAAACAAAGAATATACACATTATTATTTAAACAGATAACAACTCTGTTAACTCTAAAACCAAGAATAGAGACTACATCTTGTTCATTAAATTCAATAAATGATATTCTTTTTTGTTCTTGACAATTATGTATTTCTAAAATATTCCTGAATTTGGAATAAATGATAAATTTCTTCTCATCTATCCAACACATCTGTGCCTCTCTCATTGCAGGGATAGTCTTTACAATAAATCTATTGATAGAATCAAAAACAAGAATTCTACCAAATGAATCAGATAATAAAACATATTTCTCATTAAATGGATTGGTACAAAAATGTTCAATATTTCGTGTGTCTGGAAGAGCTGAAATAAATTCATTTTTATTTAAACTTTCTAATGATCTATAAACAATTGGATAATATTTTCCATAAACTGCAATAACATTATCTCCATAATATGGCTTTCTTAATATTTTACATACTTCCTCTCTTCTAAATGCATTTTTACAATGAATTAATTGAAGTCCAATAATGTCATGTTTAAAATCAATTTCTGTGTATTCAAAATCTTTGTTATTAATAATACTTTCTTTAATATTGGTAAGGCTTGTCTTGACAAGTACATGTGGTTGTGCTTGAATAAAAACATCATTCTTAATAATTGTTATTTCTCCTGCACCATCAATAGAAGGTACTTGGATTTTATATGACATATGTCCATTAACAATAATGATCATCCCTTGTATAATTGATAATATATATAGTGTATTATCATACCAACACAATTGATGATTATTTGAATCACACTCACATTGAATTTTACATATTAAACAACAACTTGAAAACGCTCCAGATTTAATCTCATCAAATCTTCCAGATTCCGGGATTTTTGTTCCTTCTTCTATTCGATCTTCACAACTGATTTCATATACCTCATGTGGTCGTGCATCGTTTAATATATAAATCCTATTGTAATCATCACTGATACAATATGATAAGATTTTTCCTTTTCCATAATTTTCAACTTTTCTTTTGCACACTTCCATCCTCTCTTTATTTAATAAAAATTTATTACAATTATCAGTTCATTTTATTTCTTTCTTTCTTATTGGTAAACTTACATTTAGTTATGAATATTTCTTAAACTATATCTTCTTATTTGACAATACTAACTCATTCAAACACTCATAAAAACCATGACTTTAAATTACATTAAACCATAATTTCCCTTATTGCAGGAATAACACATTTATTTTAATATAAATTTATTAATTAAATACCAGAAAAAAATACTTATCTTTTTACATAAGAAAATGAATAATTGTAACCATTTAATTAAAAAGTGAATACCTATAAAAAAGTTGTGTCTGTTTAAACAAAAGTGTAAATAAGTAGTTGATTAGTCTGAAGTTAAATAAAGTTAAAAGAAGCCAACTAGAAAAGAAATCAACTTTCAGAAACATAGAAACAAAAGAAAATAAAAGTCAACATTAAACACAATTCAAAGAGATGTTAAAACAAAGAATATTGTTTTGACTCTAAACTTATTAATAAATAAATATCAGAGCACATGCCCCTATTCTAATGCTTAGTAGATCTATTTTTCTGAAAATGTAGTTAAAAACACTAAACAAAATTCTAACTTTCTTAATATTCTTTAGTCTAAGGTAAGTTGTATTGTTGTACACTAAAGTAAAATGAGCTAAAAAAGGTAATGCACCTATTTTTTACTGTATACACATGGTCATGAAAAGAACAATCCTTGTATTGAGAAATCAATACATAAAACAGGGAGATGGATTTGTATTGATATATTCTATTACATCAAAAGAATCGTTTGAAGTACTCCAACAAATTTATGAAGACATTTACCAAGTTAGAAAGAAAGAATATAATGAACATATTCCAATAATAATTGTATGTAATAAAAATGATTTAGAAGATGACAGACAAGTAACAAAAGAAGAAGGTATAAATTATGCAGACAGTACCAACTGTCCTTTTATTGAATGCAATACAAAAACACGAGAAGACATTAACAGAATCTTTGAGGTATTAACAATAGATGTGCTTGAACATAAAGATTTATAACAGAAGAAAATGAGGCACACAAAAAACAAAAAGGGTGTTGCGCTGTTTAACCAAATGAAGTCCTTTTAATTTAGTTGTTAAGTTATACGTTACTCAATGTAGTATTTATTTAATACAAATATATAGTTTTTATTGAATAATACGTATGGGTAGTTGTGTTATATATCAGTTATTACAATTA
>NW_001853472.1:15404-17674 GCF_000209125.1 Entamoeba dispar SAW760
GGACCTTTAATTTACTTTACAATGATTTCACAAAGAAGTAGTTCAACTAAAACTGTTTCATCAAATAAAAAAACACCAATTTAGGGTCTTCGTTGTGTATTAAAAAAAGTAATCAGAGGTGTTATGACTCAAAAGGGTCAGTAAGTGATTCAGAATCATCTTCTATTGACCCACAAGAGTTACGACTAATACAAAGACAAACTCAAAAACAATCTTCTACAGTGTCATCAGTTATTGAGACGACACAAATTAATGAAGAGAAGAAGAAAATAATTTATATTTTTAAAAAAAGAACACTGTCAAATCAATTTGAAGAATCATTATTATTTGAAATTAGTAAATATTTAAAGACTGAACAGGACTATAAGAATTATTCACAAATTAATAACAGATTCTCTAAAATACTTTCAAAATATCATTATAATCCAATTAAATCATTTCTTTTATTTAAAGAAGTAACTACTCAATTTTTATTTACAAAGAAAGATATTAGACTTCCAAAAGCAAATAAATTCATATGGCTATTCCCTGTTCATATTGGAGAAGCATTAAGATATTCACCTGAGAGAAATATATTTCGTAGTATTAAATTAACTCAAAATTATATTCATTTTCATGGTGATTTAATTCCAGTAGAAACTAACATTATTGGAGATAAAGCTTTCTTTATGAGAAAAGATCTTATTTCCATTACAATTCCAACAAGAGTTCGTTGTTTACAAAGTGCAGTTTTTGAAGGGTGTTGTAGTTTAAAAGAAATTAATATACCTTCTTCAGTAACTTCATTAGGAGAGAGATGTTTTAAAGGATGTACTTCATTAACTAGTTGTAAAATGACTGAATCAATAAGAAGTATTGGAAGAGAATGTTTTAATGAATGTTATTCTTTAAAAAATGTTGAGTTACCTTCTCTTCTTGTATCAATAAAAGAATATTCATTTCTTAAATGTCCTTTTAATGAAATGATACAAACCCCTCCATTACTTCAATTATTACCACTTAGTTGTTTTGAGTATTCTACACAACTTCGTAATGTTATTTTTCATTCTTCTGTAGAATCATTAGGAGAACATTGTTTTGCACATTGTATAAGATTAGATAGAATTGAATTACCAATATCATTAACATCTCTTGGAGAAGGTTGTTTTTGTTATTGTGAAAATTTAAAAGAAATTATTATAAATGAACAATTACATGTTTTACCAAAAAATTGTTTTGAAAATTGTGAATCATTAGAAGCAGTAATTAACAGTCAATTTATTCATCAATTAAATGAAAGTGTATTTGAAAATTGTTGTTCATTACAAACAATTTTATTATCACCATATCTTCAAAAACTTCCTCAAAATTGTTTCTTTAATTGTTGTTCATTAAAAGAAATTAATTTACCATTTACATTAACTTCTATTAACTCAAATTGTTTTTATAATTGTAAATGTCTTGAAACAATTGATTTACCTTCACATTTAAAAGAAATTCATTCAAACACTTTTGCTTTTTGTACTTCTTTAGAATATATTTCGTTGCCACGTTCTATTACTTTATTTGGAAATAATTGTTTTAAACAATGTCTTAAATTAAAACAACGTATTAATGTTCCTGATTATTGTTTCCAACAAATTTCTTTCTTCTAATTTGTATTTTTTTTATTTTTCTTTTATTTAATCAATTTTATTAATAAAAATAAATTATTTATCTAAATAACAAAGCCTTTTTCATTTCTTTTGAAAAAGAATTGTATTTTATGACAGAACTTCTCTTTTTAAATACTCTTTTTTTATTAAAAATCATTTTTTGTTTATTAGTTCTATCTTGTTTCAGTATTTATATAAGAAAACTAGAAATGGAATAGAAAAATGAGACTGTATCCTGATAAATACTTCATTAAGATACAGTTACTCAAAATGTACAATTCAAGAAAGAACAAAAGAATTTACTAAATTATTAAATGAGTTCATAAACGAAAATGAACAACATAAACAGATAAAAAATTTAACAAAAAAACTTGAAGAATTATAAACAGATAAATTCTCAAAAATTTATAAAAATTACAAAGAAAGTATAAAAGAAAAAGGTAATGAACTTTGTAGTTATACTAGAAAAAAAAAGAAATAGAAGATGAGATAGTTATTGAAAAAGATGAAAGTGTTGATGAGTTAAATTCTCATACCCAAACAACGAAATAGTAAGAACAGAAACTTTCTACTGTTATTTCATAACAAAAACAATAAAAACTAATACATTAAATAAATGTATTAATCAACAAAATG
>NW_001853472.1:17774-25820 GCF_000209125.1 Entamoeba dispar SAW760
ACAAAAAAACCAAATAAATGAAATGAATAAAAAATTATAGCAGGTCTAATAAATATAATCAAATGATAAGATTTAAAGACAGTAAAATAAAAAAATATAAAGGATTAATCATAGTTCTTAAGAAAAATAAAAAATAAGAATACCCGAATTAATACACTTCAAACTAATTTAACTTGATTAAATCAAAATATATATTTTACTGAATCATAACTAAAACAGTTGATGATAGAATACTCATATTAAAAGGTGAATGTTAAATACTTCATAATCAATTTTCTAAATTATATGAAAGACTTATAAAGAATGACCAATTCATAAGCACACTCTCTTCAATAAATTAGTTCTTTTAAAAACAAAATGTATAAACCAATAAACAAATTGTTTCTAGTTAATCTTCACCAAAACAATTGATTCAATTAATTACTAGTTTCAGTTTATTCATTCAGAACATTCAATTTAATAAAACAGAAGTAGAAATTCTTAACCAATTAAAATTAGGTTCTCATGAAAAAAATAAGTCAGAAACAAGTTCTTTAATAAAATAATTAAACAGTAATTTAAAAATACTTAAAATTATGAACCAATTCATTTAATAAGTATTTTTACTATAGAAACAGAAAATTCAAATGTATTTGAAATTAGTATTTATTACTAATATTCTAAATATTTCTTTTTTTGCTGAATAATAATAATAGTACTAAATGGAACTACAACGTTTAAAGTTTGTAAAGTAATTTATGATGGTTGTGGATACACTTCATCTTCATAAAAAAACATTAGAAACCAACAACTAACTAATTAATAAGTAATATATTAGCTCATTATTTAAATTTTCTTTAAACAAAAGTTTATGCTATAAAAAACCCCTTTTCCAAATTAACAAAAGAATTAACAATAAAAAACTAACTTCGTATGAAAGAAAGTAAAAAATGTTATAAATATTATAAAAAAAGGAAAGATTCTTTTAAATTACAAACACAATATTTTTAGAAGAAGAAAAATATCAAAATGTATTTGTAAAAAGAGATAAAAAAAAAAGAAAAAAAGACTAACTAAAAAATAAATTAGAAAAAAACATGTCCATTCCAATTAAAAAAAAGAATCGTGGTGATGCGACACCACAACTTAATACACCACAATCTGGTTTAGGATATTGTGTTGATTTTGATAATATTTCTACACAATCTGGAGAAGATGTTCAAGTTGAATTCCAAGACACAGCTACAGTTGTTATTACAGAAACAGTAAATGAAAAAACAGAAAAATTTAAAAGAACATCTATTCCAAGAACATCGTTTAGTTCTCGTGGGAGTGTTGATGATTTTCAAACAAAATTTTATGGAGAATGTCCATTTTTTCCAACACCAATTCCAGAAAGAATACAACACGTTGTTATAAGTTCAGGAAATATTTTTATGATTGGAGAAGATGGAGTTTATGCAACAGGTCTTATTAATTATAAAGAAAAAAAAGTAACTGAAAATCCAATTGTTATTAAAGGAATTCCAGCAGGAATAAAACAAATTACTGGAAATCATAAAAAAATGATAATTTTAATTGATGGAAAAGTTTATACAACATCTAATTTAGAAGATATTGTAATGCTTAAAAGAGTTGGAGAATTACAAGGTGTTAGTCAAATTGCATGTTCTGAAGAACATTATGCAGCATTAACAACTGTAGGAGATGTATATCTTTGGGGAACAAATACCTATGGAGAAATTGGAAAGAATAGAATTGTTTCAATGAATAGACCTGCACGAGTTGTTGAATTAGGAAGAAAAAAAATTATTAAAGTAGTTTGTAGAGAAGGATATACTGCATGTTTAACAGAAGAAGGAGATGTTATTACATTAGGAGAAATGATATGGCAAAATATGGATAAAGTTGTTGATATTGTTGGATTAAGAGAAAATTTATGGGGATTAAAAATTGATGGAAGTATTATTAGTAATGATGGAAGAAGTGTTATTGGAAATAATAGAATTGATAGAATTACTGAAGGACTTGGATCAATTGTTGGAGAATCAAATGGGAAATTATATGTTTTAAAAAATAATGAATGGGAAATGGTTGATATTATTGGAGCAAGAGATTGGAGTGGATATTCTACATCATTATGTGTTCTTGAAAATGGAAAAAAGATAGGATTTACAGATATTTTTAATGAATTTAAAAAATATATAAAACAAATGACAATAATAAAAAGAAATTATATTGATATTTTATTACCAAAAATTAGAGATATTAAAATGCAATTATCAACAAAAGATGATAAAAAAGATAAAAAAAGATTAAAAAAACAAATGAGAACATTGTCTGTAGAACAAATACAATCAAATGAAAGTACATCTCATTTAGTTAAATTAGAAGAACCATTAGAATATTTATATTTATTATATAATAAATCTATAGAAGTATTTTCTTTTTTAATGAAATTATATGGTAATAATATTTCATTTAAAATTTCAGATTTATATCAAAAATTTTTTGAAGATTTAGAAGTTCTTTTTATTGATTATTCAGAGGCATTTCCTAAATATGTTGAAGTTATTAATATTAGTAAAATGTTATGTCAGTCCTTTTTAACAGAAATTGAACAAATTGAAAAAAATAATTTTACAGAAGATGAATGTTGTTTATTATTTAATAAACATTGTGATTTATTAAGTGTTGCAATTATTCCATTTAAATTTCTTTCAAAATTTTATGAATTATCATTACAATATCGTAAAATTAATAAAGAATTCTCACGTTCATATTTTGAAAAATTTGAAACATTATTATTTAGATGTAATGAAATTTTAAAATTTGAAGATATTCATTCAATTGAATATGTTTATTCTACTTCACAACAAGAATTTGTTGTTTATCTTTCTACAATGAAAGATTTAGTTCTTCAATTAACTAGACCTAATATAAGAGAACCAAAATATAGAGAAATATTTTTATTAATGTACAGGTTATATACTTCTCCTGAATGTGTTATAAATTATTTAATTCCTCATATTAGTATAGATGAAACTGGTGATAGAAAAACTCAAATTTTAATTGTTTTAAAACAATGGATGCAAAGTTATCCAAATGACTTTAGTTTATTAGGTAAATCAGAAAAAAAATTAATAAATTATTTATCTACTTCTAAAGAACCTTTTAGTAAAATTCGTAAAGAAAAATTAATTGTATTAGATTTATTTAATCAAATTAAAGGAAATTCAAATATTACTATTTACCCTCCTCTTATTTTTGATAATTCTGATTTAGATCCTTCTGATTTTATGGGAGATCCTTATAAAATAACAAATTCAATGACTTATGTTTATAAAAAATTATTTATTAGAATTAAACCAGTAGAATTATTATATTATTTAGATAAAACAAAAAAAGACCAAACATATAATATTAAAAATATGATTGATAGTTTTAATGGTCTTTCTAAAATGTATGCTTCAATGTTTAATAAAATATCTAAAGATCAAAAATTATCTTTACTTCAACAAACTATAAAAATACTTGACATTTTCCTTAATCGTGATAGAAATTATCATGCAATTTGTGGTATTGTTTTTGCTTTTGTTCGTATCCCTGAAATTGAACAATTAAAATCACAATTAAAACCAGAAGAACGAAAACGATATGATTTCTTTGATAATTTGTGTTTATTTGAAAATAATTATAAAAATTTAAGAGATACTATCTCTTCATCTCAACAACCTTTATTACCTTTTATGGGTACCATTAGTAGAGATTTGGTTCTTGTTTCTGAATATAATGCTTCAAAAGAAAAAGAATTATTTAACTTTAATAAATTAAGAATCATGCACAAAGTCGTTATGGATATCATTAACTACCAACCTGGTGAACCACAAATTCCAACTGATATTGATAACATTTTCCATAAGAAATTCTGTTTAATGCATCAATTATAAACAGTTTTTCTTTTAAGTTTTAATAAAAATTTATTTTTTTTTTATTTTTTATTTTTATAATAATTATTTCTTAATATAATAATTTGATGATAACTTAAATGATTTTACATCCCATTATATTGTCTTTTCTTTCTAAATAATTAATTTAAACTTTAAAACTATTTTGAATTGTAAACGAAATAATATTATAATACTTATTGTTATTTGATTTTTTTTCTTTCCTTTGTTTTAAAACTTAATATTTTAGAGAAAATTATTCTGTTAAAGAATTAAAGACTGAAAAAAAAAAAATAAACCATTAAAATGATTTATATAACATAAAATAATAAAAATTCATCATCTGTTTAGTCAAAACTATAAAATCAAATAAATAAATAAAAAAAAATGCAATGGATTAAATCTGTTTATAATGACATTGTTTCTACTGAATTAGATGATGGACCAAAAGTAGAAGAATTATTTGAAACATTAACAAGTGCAGAAGATAAAACAACTGTTATTTATGATATATATTCAAGTTCTCATACAAATCATTCAGTATTTCTTCAACATTTAAATCAATTAACTGAATTATTAAAAAATGCTGATGTAGAAACAGATAGTCAAATGATTAAATTTATTTGTTTAATATTAAAAGAAATTACAACAAAACCAAGAAATACAGATGGGTTTGAAGAAGAGTTATTAGTTGAAGGAATTTATAAAGAACTTCCAAATTTTGATTATATATTATGTTCTAAATTAGATGGAATGAAAGATATGCAAACAATTCAAACTATATTATCTACAATTACATATTTCTTAAAAACATATAAGTCATATGCAAAATTTACTTGTTTCTTTGAAATGTCACAGTTATATCCTTTGTTTATTCAAAACCTCCCTAATTCTTATATGCATAATGATATTGCAATGTTTTTAACAACTATTTGTAAAGATAATCAAGAGCTTCAAAAACTACTTGTATTTAATGGAATTTTTGATGTTATTTTTCAAGCATTTGCTGATGCTCAATATATCAAAAATCCAAGAAAAATTGTATTATATTTTGATTTATTAAAAGTATTGTTAGATAATAATAATCAAAATGAGTATAACTTTAGAGAATTAAATTATGGAAAAACTCTAATTAAATTTTTTGATGATGTAAAACCACAAACAGTTGCTGATTTACAAGATGACCAATTAGAATGCATTATCCATATTTATTCAGTTCTTGAATTATTCTTTAATTCTAACCTTCCTTCATACAAAATAAATCAAAAATATTTTGTTTCTCTTGGATTATTAGAAATTATTGGTAGTTTATCTTTATCAGATATTCCATATCCTCCTTCTTTCTTACTTTTCTTAAAAACAGTTTGTTCATTTAATTATAAATTATTTATTTCATTTATTAATTTGTATAGTCTATGAAAATCATTTCATTAATGATTGATGATAATAGTGAATGTCAACAACAATTTGCAAAAACAAAAATACCACTATATCGTGTTTCTCTAAAGAAAGAAATCTATGCATTAGATAGAATTGTTCCAATTGCTCTTGGTTCTCCAAATATTGATATTCAATTAGCTGCATATGGAATCTTTTATCATATTTAAAGAATAATTCAGATGCTCAACTATCAATAGCTTCAACTTTACTTCCTTTGGCTAGACCAAATGAAGATTCAACAATTGGTAATTATATCATAAATTCATTCTTTAAAAAAGATAATGTAAGAACATACACAATTGCTTCTATGTTGTTAAACACTATTTTCCTTAATCCAACATCTCGTTATGTCTTCCAAAAACCAATGAACATGAATGAAGATAAAACATTCTTAGAAGTATTTATTGATACTGTAGCTTCAACTGATGAACGTGCAAAAGCACTATCATTATTAAAAATATTAGTCACAGTAACATACGAAGCTGACAATGATTTCTTATTAAAATTAATGAATGAAACATTATTTACATATTTATTACTTAAATCAAGTGATTCAGATTTGTTTCATTCTTCATTAGCTTGTATTATCTTATTTGATGTCTTAAATGAACTTAAATTTAATTCAGCACCACATTCAAATACTGAAATGATTAATAAAATTTCAAGAGCAATTGATACCATCGGTTTCGAACAAATGAAAAAAAAATTAGATAATTTATTAATTTCAAAAGAATTCATAGAAGCTGAAACACAAGGTATAAGTACTGGAATGTTATTTGATCGTGAATCAGTTCGTTTTATTACTAAAATTGTTCAAGAAGTTAAAGAAAAGAGAGAAGTTGGTGAACAAAAATTGAAAGAAAGAGAAGTTCAAAACTTAAAAGAAGAAATAGAGGAGTTAAAGAAGAAGAATGAACTCATTGAACAAATGCTCACTGAGACTCAAACTAAAGTAGAAGAACTAAACAACCAACTCGAATTAGAACAAGCTTTAAATGAAGATAATCAAGAAATGAAAGAACAAAAAGAAGTTCTTTCTCAAGAAAATGAAGAATTAACAAAAAAACTTACATTAAAAGAAGAATTTATTTCTCAAATACAACAACAAATAGACACTCAAAAAAAAGAAGAAACAGAAATGATTAAGAAAAACGAAGAATTACAAAGTCAAATCAAACAAAATGAAGAGGAAATTAATAGACTAAAAGAAAATCAAATAAAATTAGAAGAATTATTGAAAATTCAAAAAGTAAATGAAAATGAATGTGGTAAAGCTCAAACAGAATTAAATATGATCAAAAACCAATTAATAAAAATGCAAGATGAAGCAAAAGAAAAAAATTCAACAATCGGTGAATTAGAAAATAAGTTAATGCTTCAAGAGAATATTATCTTACAATTAAAAGAAGAAATTGTCTCAAAAGAAAAAGAAAAAATGGAAATGAAATTAGAACTTGATTCAGTTACTAAAACCAACCAAACAGAATCTTTAAACAATAACTGGAAAAATGAAAAAGAAATTTTATTAAAAGAAAATGAGTCTTTAAAAGAGCAATTAGACTCAAAAAATGATGAGCTCTTGCTAAATCAAATGCAATTAGATGAATATATCAAAGTAAATGATGAATTAAATCAAACTGTGAATAATTTAAATAAACAACTTAATCAATTCAAAGAATCATTTGAATCAATAAATAAAGAAGTTGCTGATTCTTTTAATGACTCAACCGAAGTGCCACAAGAACAGCCACAACAAGAAGACAATAAAACTACTTCAAAAATACAACAAAAACAACAATCGACTGATGAAAACAATGAAAAAAATCAATCTCAACCAGTGACTGATCCAACCACTGCTGGAGTTCAAATGCCAACTGTCACAATGAATGATTTGTTCTCAACCATTCATTCAATCTTTAATTGAGTTCTATTTTTCTAA
This sequence comes from Entamoeba dispar SAW760, assembly GCF_000209125.1. Taxonomy (NCBI): domain Eukaryota; phylum Evosea; order Mastigamoebida; family Endamoebidae; genus Entamoeba; species Entamoeba dispar. The sequence goes on from NW_001853472.1 coordinate 25,080, forward strand.
TGTTTGTCAAGAAAGAAAAGAAAAGAATAAATTAAAGTTGAAAAGGGATTTCATGGTTAATAAATTTTTTCTTAGTACGAGAGCGATAGTTAGCGAACCAAGTGTTGAGTTGTTTAATAGAGATATTACATTGATGAGAAAGGGAGAGTTTTTCGAGTTCAGAAGGATAAGGGTATTGAAGATGGTTCATGAACCAATGTTTGAGAATTGATTTAGAACGTTTATCTAAAAAGTTTCTAGGAGAACGATAAGTTTGGGTAGAAAGAGGAAGATGAAAAGAAGGAGAAGAAGGGAAATCAAGAAGAGGAGGAAGAGGAATTGCATTTAGATTAAGAAAGTCTTTAAGATTAAGAATAAGAAGATATTTAAGATGAGAATAAATATTAAGAAAGATCGATTTAATAGAAAGAAGTTTAAAATGAAGTTCAAAAGGAAGAATAACACGATGTTGAAGAAGAAGAAAAGAATTAATTTGTGAAGAATAATATTCAGCATATAAATTAAGAATTTCAACTAAAGAAGTAAAAGAAGTAATCATTTTATTAAAATTAGATAATATTTCAGAAGAAGAAATATTTGGTAAAATTAAATTTAAAGAATTAATAATAATATCATCATCAATATTAATAGGAATACAAATCAATTTTCTTGTTACTTCATTTAAAATAATTTCATTATTTATATCATTAATTAATTCTTTATCAATTTCTTCAAATATTTTTTTAATTCTTTCTTTATCTT
>NW_001853472.1:25920-33388 GCF_000209125.1 Entamoeba dispar SAW760
ATTATTGGTTTCTTTTTATTCTTCTTTTTTAATTTCTTTATATAAAAGAAGAATATATAAGAATAAACAAAAAATAAATAATATGATATTAATACAACATTAACAACCAGATAATTATCATTAAAAAATAAAGAAATAAAATAAGAAAAATAAAAGAAAAATAAAGAGAACATATGATAAATAATAATAAAAAGATAAAAAGAAATATAAATAATAAATAATAAATATAAATAATAAGAATAAGAAACAATAAAATATAAAGATGAAATAACAAAGAAATAACAAATAACTATAAAATAAATTAAAAATAAAATAATATTAATCTTTAATTATTTTTGGTCACGAAATTATGCATTTTATTCGTATTCATCATTATATTATTATATTGATTTGTGATGTTGTTCATTATTTCTTAATTGTTGTCTAAATGTAATGAATGTCTTCATTCTTTGTTTAAAACATGGTGTTTATGATTGATAGATCATTGAAATGAATTATCATAATGCAAATTAATTCTTGTTAAATGTTTAAAATGTAAAAAATAGTAGAAAATACAATTAGATGAAAATATTTGTGATTAAATATGAGAAGAATATATTTGTATATTATTAGTTCTATTTTCTACTTCGATTTCTATATTAAATGAATATATTTGTTGATGAAATTGAAATAAAATAAATATAAAAAGAAAATGATAAAAGAAAGAATAAAGAAAATAATAAGAAAATAAATATAATGATTAATGATAAAATTAATGAGTTATTATCATGAATGAAAATTGAAGATGAACATTAAATTCATTATTATTAATTATAAATGTTTAATTTATAATACATATTAAATAGTCATTCTTTATTCTGTATTATTGTGTTGATGTTTAAATTATTCAATTTGTTATTATTATATCATCATTTCATTGACATTTGTTATTTATTATCTTTTTATTTATTTCATCATTTATCTCTTGTTTGATATGATAATATAAATAATTTACATTGTATATTATCATCATTCATCATTGATAATCATCTGTGATATAATTTAATGTTCATATCAATAAATATATCATTTAAATAAATAAATAATAACATTTGTTAACATATCATTATGACATTTCATCAATGTGATAAATGAAATATAACATATTTACACATTAATAACAATAAGATTGATATTCATATTTATATAATCATTGATATTCATAAATAACATTATAAATTTGAATTAACATAATGTTCTTCTTTATTACATTTCATAATGATATTTTCACATTAAAATAGAATTGAAGGTAAATGAAATAAAGAATAATATAAAAAGAACATATTTATGAATGAATATAATCAACAAATCAAGATACATCATACTCAAAACAACAAGAATTACAAAATGTCAACTGATTGTTATAGATTTATTATTTTACCTACATTTTATTTTATAATTTATAATTTTAAGAGAAAACAATAGAAAACAGAATATTCCATTATGCAAAAAATATAATACACTATTTTCAATTGAGCAATTTATTTAGATGCATAATTTCTTCGCTTATTTTGTTTCCCATCTTTAAATCTGTGAATGACAGAACAAATTTTGGAGAACATATCCATAAATCTGTCCAACATCGTTAATAAATGCGTGTTTAATCAAGTTACTTTGAAAGACGCTCAAAATGAGATTAAAGACATAATGAATGTTATTATTAATCAATACAAAGAGCATATCAACAAAGATGTAATGGATGAAATACTTGTTTTAACTTCAAAATTATTATATTCACAAAATATTGAATCACTGATTGTTGAATTGAATAAATTAAATGCATTACTGAGAAGAATTATAGAAAGGATGATGAATGTCTGTAAAAGAATAAATTTGTATGAACAAGTAAAATTAAGAATTATACAAAAAGAAATGTTTGCGTCAGAATTGATGGTTCCAAAAGAACTAGAATATGACAAAAGAATTGAAATATTTAAAACATATATTCACAATGATATTAAATGTCACGATGCCAATGACAAAAGTGCTGTTATTACCACCCTTAGGAAATTAATAATAATTTTATTTCTCCCCATTCATACAAAATCAACTAAAGTAAATAAAAATAATATAAAAATAGTATTTTATTGTAATCATTCAGGAAAGACAAAAGAAACATGTAAAGGAAGAGATTGTGGATATAAATTAATTGTAACATTGGGATTTGATAATGTAAACAGTGTCACAGAAATGAATGAACACAAGCATCCATTGGACTACTTCTTTGTTGTGTCAAAAACATGCCCTTTGTTAAAATCTGAGAAACATTTAATTCCAAAAACAAACAACGAAATAATCAAGTTTCTTGCAAATCATCCTCATATTCAAATTCCCCTTCGAAAATTTAGACAAATTCAGAGAGAAGAAGATAGAAATCAAATCCTTGAAAATATATTTCTTTCAGAATCATTTTTTGAAAATGATTCATTTATTAAATTAACAAACACTTTCACCAACGGTTATATTCATTCGATATTATTCATTCATAACAAAGTGAATCAAATGGAATACAGTCAAAGAAGATGGTATGTTGATGACACAGCTAAAACAAATATATATAACAAAAACTTGTATGCTGTTATTGTAAAAGACGATAATTCTTTTAACCAATTCCTATCATTTGGATATTTATTTGATCAATCCGAAAATTCGTATAAATTATTCCTCCATCAACTTCACAATATTTTAAATTATGGACCCGAAATCATCGTGTGTGATCGCAGTATTGCTCAATATAATGCTTTGAAACATGTATTTCCACATTCCAAACTATTCTTCTGCAGAATTCATATAGAAAGATCATTGATAAAATATTTTAAGAGTGATCATATAATAATGAAATTATTTCATTTAACAATGAACATGAAGTTGAACGAAGATGATTTAATTGAAACATGGAAAAGTATTGTAATGAAAAATATTAAAAACTTAGAAGAAGACACTGATGATGAAAGTAGGTACCATGATGATAACGAAAGTAGTGACGAGGAAAATGATGAGCACTTGTTCGAACCAGATACAGGTGATGTTATAAATTCAGCAGATGAACCTGACACATCACACGATAACATTCAACAAATGATGGAAGAAGCAAAGGGAATACATATCAATAAAGGACTGATGTGTATAATTGATTTAATCGAACACAAAGAAAATTGGATTCCTTCTGAATGTATCAAATATGGGATGTATCGAGATTTTACAACAAATAGAGTAGAAGGATTCTTTGGGCACTTGAAAAAAATAATTAAACATAGCCAGGTTCCTTTCTATTTATTGACAGACAACGTTTATGCACTTGGAAATACAATGTTTAATAATATAATTGGGATTGATCTTCCAGAAGAAATTATAGATAACAACGATCCTCATTTTACACTACTGAGTGAGTTTGCAAAGAAGGTCTTAAAAACACAATACAAGGTATTGACTGATCACGTAATATGTGATGAGAAACAGTATTGCATTAGCTGTCAAATAAGACATGTCAATCCTGCAGCAGCATGGCCTTGTTGTCACCTAATGAAAGAAAGAAGAAGGATGTCGTTAAAACATCTTATTAGTTATGAAGACCTTCCATCCTTTGCTTTCAAGTCAAAACAAACTAGGATAAAATGGACTGATAAATCCATTTCCAATATTGAAATGCCCACTAGCTATAGCTTGATGGGAAGTGTAATTGTGAATAAAATGAGACATAACACAAATGTACGTCCACGGAATAAAGTTGAGTTTAGGAAAAGAAAATCAAAAGAGGTGTTTTTCAATGAAATTGCACCATTTCAAATGAAGAAGTGTGTAGTGAGTGAACAGGGGAAACGTAAACAGGATGAAAGAGATAGTGAAGGAGAACACAAAATGAGGGATGATGAAGAAAATATTGAAGAACAAGGAGTGGAGGAAAGATTGCCAACAATTGATTCAGAAACTTCCAACATACAAACACCTCAAAGTGAAACATATAAGAATGAACTACGTGAATATGATAGCATGATAACAGAAGAAGAATTTGAAAAGATAATGAAAACATTTAAAGTTCCACCGAAGTGTATGGTATGTGGAATGTCCAAGAACAATAATATATATAAGTTACCACATAATATTAAAGAAAAGGAAACAATTATATTCCCATTTTTATCAAAAAATAAATATGGAATAATAGCATATGTTAAGAGAATTAACATAGCAGGGAATGAAAGGGAAGAATGTATGGTACGTATTAAATATGGAAATGTTAAATATCCTGCGTTTATGAGAGGAATGAATAGACAAATAATGAAAGTATTAGAATTAACAAATGAACCAATAATTTATTCAATAAAAATTGATGAATGTATTGAACAATTGAAGCAGAATGGTTATATAACCCTTTTCTTAATGGAAAGTTTCATAAAGAAAAGAAAGGACGATGAAATAACAGGAAAACCAAAAAAACTAAGAGAATATATTTCAATAGAAAAAATGATAGAGTCATTCAAAAATTATAAAGAAATTAACTCTAATTAATTTTCAATAACAAAATTATCTTTTTAAAGGAATAGTTGAGTAAATAGAAGTGCAATATGTTATAGAAGCAAAATATTTTGCACCCATAAAAAACGCACCAATATTCTGTTTTCAAATGGTTCCATCTTCAAACAACTAAGTTGAAGTTCTTTAATTTTCAATAATTATTGAGATATGAAGAACTATTGAAAAGATTGATAAAAATTTGGACAAAAATAATCAAAAACATTTGTGGCAATTATTCAAAATGGAAAATAATTTGCCACTGAAATGAAAAAAACAAATAAAAAAGAGATAAAAGGAAATAAAAGAATAAAAAAGAAAGAAGTTAAAAAGAGAGAATAAAGGAAGAAATAAACACAAATTTTTAAAGGGGAAAATAAAAAGGGGCAATAAAAAAAGCATCTAGTTTATTAGCGGAAAATAAATAGGAATATTCTATTGTGCAAAATATTTTACACCTTGTCTTTTTAGCATTTTATTTAGATGCATAATTCCATTACTTATTTTGGTTCTCGAAAAATGATATAGAGGATTTGAAACATTTGTTTTTAATTTCTAAACATTTTAAAATTAATATTTTGTTATTTTTATGTCAGAAAAGAAAAAGGATATTGGAAGAAATACGCAAAGAATATTCATTTGATTTTCTCATAACGAATATAATTAAAACACTGACAGTGTTTAGAAAATAATTAGAACCAATAAGCAAGCTATTATAGTCGTTATCATTTTTGGTTCTGCTCCATCTGTGTTATCTTTATCACATATCTTATTATCTTTTATTATTTTATAAGTTGCAAATGTGTCCTTTTCATAATTGTCTGGTACATGTATTGAATTTATACTTGAAAATCCAAATATTTCTTTCCCTATATTTGTTATTTCTTTTGTTCCTTCATATGATACACATGTTAATGTTATGCATGATTCAAATGCAAAATCATCAATTTCAGTAACAGAATCTGGAATGTTTATTGACGTTAATGATGTACAATGCCAAAATGCACTTTCACCAATTACTGTAACAGAAGGAGGGATAGAATATGATGTTCTTGAATTTCCAATTGGATATTGAATTAATAATGTCTTGTCTTTATTATATAATACTCCATCAAGAGATGAATATGATGGATTTGATGTGTCCACATCTATTGATGTTAATGACATACAATTATAAAAAGCATATTCACCAATTGTTGAAACACTATTTCCAATATTAACTTTTGTTAAAGATGTACAGGGTTCAAATGCATAGTCACCAATAGAAATGATGTTGTTGCTAATGTCAATAGATGATAATGACGTACATGAATAAAATGCAGAATTACCAATGGATGTAACTGAAGTGGAAATAGCAATTTTTGTTAAGAATTTACAATTTGAAAATGAATCCTCCCAATGTATGTAACTCCTTCTTCTATTATAATCTCTTCTATATTTTCGAACCCATCCTTTTCACAAATATAATTGATCGTTCATTTTCCCACTTCCACTTACAATTAATGTTACGCCATTCATTGTGCAATCGACATCTGTTCCACAGTCATAAGATTTAGAAAGCGTTAATGTAATAAACAAAAGCATAAACATTTAACTAATAAATGTATTAATGAATAATTTAATAATGTATTTATGATATTCATCATAAAATATCAATAATTTAATAAAATAATAAATTATATTTATTTCATTTTTAATTTAATTTTATATTAAATTAATTCAATCTTATTCTTTTATTTATTCATATTCTTTATCATTGTTTATATTTTCTTTGTTTATTTCATTATATTCTTTATTTTACTTCTTTATTCATTCATTCTTCTTTATTCTTTTGAATTTTATTCTTTCTTTTATTCATGTTTACTTTATTTCTTATTATCAATTTCTTTGTTTTTATTTAAATGAACCATAATGAAATTTAATTCATTTGATTTTTCTATTTTATTTCAAATAACTAAATACTGAATTAGTGTTATCGTTTTCTCAATTACATCACTACACATTCTGATGTTTCTTTATTAGTTTTGTTTTCTGTTATAATTCTACTGTTAAATTCAGTACTTTCACCATAAATAACTTCTCCACTATTCTTTACTTTCTTACATCTTATATATTTTGTTATTTTATATGTTGTATTATATTTTGTTTCTTCTATTTTTTCACGTTCTTCTTTTTCTTCATATTTAATTTCTTTATATTCACCACTTAATTTATTGATTTCTTCTTTATCAATTGGTTTTAATCGTCTTGCCCATTTGATTAATTTTATTATTTCTTCTTCTGTTCTTGTATTATCATCATCTTCATCTGGTTGTGAATCTACAAAAAACATTGGAATATCAATATTTTCATTTATTTTATTTGTTGTTTCATAAATTCAATCATTTCTTCTTTGAATCTCTCTTTCTCAATTTTATAGTTTTCAATTTTCTTTTGTGAATAACAGTTATAACATTTAGTCCATACAATACATACATGTTTCCAAATGTCTTTTAATGGGAAAATATCAGATATAACTTTAACAACTTGTTTAAGATTGGTAGAAAATCTTGCTACATTATAATTCATTGTTAATATAATTCCTTGTAATCCTGTAGCTTTAACACAATTGACAATATTTTGAATATTTTTATTATCAAATCCACTACTATCATTAAGACCATGAGTATCAACAACAAATACATCACTTCTATCTCCTTCTCCAAAGTACCCACCAGTGTATTTTGTAACTGTTTTATTACTATCACTTACTTTAAAAACATCATTTTTAAGAATAAAATTACCTAATGAACTTTTACCATCACCTGTTTCTCCAATTAAAAGTAATTTAATTTGTTTCAATCCTTCTATACTCATTCTTAATATTTAGATGTTTTGTTTAATTGAATTTCTAATTCTCAGTTGTTTTTGATAAAAGTTA
>NW_001853472.1:33488-34665 GCF_000209125.1 Entamoeba dispar SAW760
ATATTGTTTTGTATCATTATTTTCTTGTATTTGACTTCTATTTGAAAACTAAAAATTCATAAAAGTGAACATTATGTTGGTTCTATGATTTTAAATTGAGAAAATTATATCAATCACATTTCTCTTATGATTTATCTTCTTTGAACATGATAATCATTTGTAGAACTCTCATTATTACACAACATCATATTTTATCATTCTTTTACTTTATTACATCATAATAATTCATAATTGATAACAAAATATTTAAAATGAATGATTAAATGATATAAAATATACATGAAATATAAGAAACATCATTGAATGATAATAAATGATAATAAGATGTAATGAATGAATAATGAATTAATTTTATGAAATTCAATATGATAAATAAAGAAGATGTTAAATTTTAATGATTTAAATGAATGTTTCTATCATTCATTTTCATTTAATTAAATTAGATGAACAGAATGAAACATTCAAAATTAGTTGTTATTGTGAATACATGAAATTATAAAAGTGAACATTGTAAATTGATTTTGAAGAAGAATGAAATGAAAGAAAGTGATAATCAACAATAAGAAAATAAATAAACAAATAGAACATAAAGAGATATACAATATGTGATTGTTATTGATATAATTGAATTACAATAATTAGAATAGAAAGAAAATACATGAATCAAAATGATGAATATATCAAATAATAAAAATGAAAACAAATAATTGTTAATATTTTAGATATTAATCAATATTGATTTACACAACACATTAAAACAATAAATAAAATAATATTGAATGAAAATCTAATACAAGATATTTTGAAATATGAATAAAATAAAATGTATTTAATGATATGAATGATAGAATGATATAATCAAGATATATAATCATTAAAATTTATATTATCTTTTATTTTTATTTCTTTATTCATTTTTATATCTTTTATTTTTAATTTCATTTTATTCTTAATTTTAAAAATATATTATGTTTTGTTTATTTGATTTATTATCATTTTATTATTTATTATTTATTTTATATGTTTATGTTATTTCATTTTATTGTATTTATTTTATTTATTCTTATTTTTATTTTCATTTGATATTATTTTGTTATTTTGTATGTTAAATTGTTTATAATTATATTATTATATTATTTATTAACATATTCTATTTATATTTATATTTTATATTATG
>NW_001853471.1:0-4342 GCF_000209125.1 Entamoeba dispar SAW760
AGCATTAGTCATATCATCAATAATAATCTCATCTTATTATCATTCTTAATTCATTCATTCTTTTTATAGTGTACTTTATATTCTTTTGTTTTAATTAAGTAATCTTATTTTTTTTCTATTATTATTGTTATATAAATCAATTTATAGAAAAAAACTCTAAAATTCAATAAAGTAAGTTTCATTATGATAATCTTCCTCATTCTATTGGTCTGCACTACTTTTGGATATGAACCATTTTTTGAAGAAATTAATTGTCAAGAATTTAATAAAAATTGTAGAGAGTGTGTACGATATGTTCAAAACTTTAAAGATAACATTCGAGGATGTCAATGGTGTGATATGCCAAATTACTTTGATTCATATTGTTTTAATCCAAACACTACTATTTGTAAAGGTAAAATACAAGAAATATGTCAATTAGATCCATTAATAATGTCAGTTGTTAGTGTGTTATGTTTACTTCCATTATTAATAGTTATATTATTAATAGTCTTACCATCCCTTATTTCTTGTATTAAAAAACGTCAAACAAAACAAGATTAACTTCTCTTTTTATATATTTTCTTCCAAAATAAAAAACTTTTCTTATTTACTTTCCTTTAAATTGTTATTCAATTATTACTTAAATGACTTATTTGGATGATTTGTTCTTTATATTTCATAATAACGAGTGGATAAAAATAAGTTATGTAGGTTTTCCTAAAAGTTACCAGGTTATTATTTAATTTATAACACTACAAAGAGACAACTAGGGTCTCATCCTCTTCTTGTTGGTGAATAAGAGAATCTTCGATAGATTTACTATCGTTAATGTTAATAACTGAGGAGATATGAGGTCTGACCATTGAACAAACCTCTTTTTGATCATTAAAAAATGTTGTATTGTCTATGGAACAGTGGAATGTAATAAATGAAGCATGCCCATAAACATTTAGTAATGGATGAGTTTCGTTTTGGGATAGTGAAGATCTATCCTTTTGTTTTGGAAGAACAGTGAGGTAAATGTATGTGAATTTGTGGTCTAAATTCTTATAGTGTTCAAAATCATTTTTAAAATCAATGATGGTGTCAATATTATGTAACAGTGATGAGTCTATTTCAGTCACTTTGATAACATTATAACCAAACGACCTATATTTGGAATACAATGTGTCTTCAACTGCAAGACAGTAAGTAATATTTTTCTTTTGAAGTAAATCAGATAATTTCATTGAAATAACACCACTACCAATGATTAGAATATTACTTAATTGATGAAGAGTTATTATGTTCTTAATAAGTTCAAAAGGAAGGACAGCACTAGACATATTTCCAAGATAGTTAATGAAATTTGACTCATTTTTATCATTTAATTTCATTAAATTTGTTTGGTTGGTCACAAGAATGTTTTTGAAACAGTTTTGAGAAAGATCTCTCCCTAATACAAAATCACCAACTTGGAATGAATGAACTTCTTTTCCAATTTTAAGAATTTTCCCAATAAATTCTTGAACAATAAACCCTTGTTGAGTTAAGCAATATTGATTAATTGAAAGATATAAAATCTTAACTTGACATTCACAAAATTTTATTTCTGGTATGGATAAAGTTTTTTTTGATAATTTTTTGCCATCAAATAGGTACTCATGTCCATCAAATTTTCCTCTAAGGACAGTGAATTTTTCGTTAAATCCATTTTTTTCGATTTCTTTTTTCATTTCTTCATTCATCGCTTTGTACATCTCTTTCCTTTTCTTCCTTCCTTCAAAATATTGGAATTGACTTTGTTTCATTACTACTGATCTCACTTTCTTTTATTCATTTTCTGGTCTTAAATATGATTGTCTTTTCGGTTTTAGTCTCAAAGACAACTTTCTTTTCATTTCTTAACAATGAATATTGAACTATAAAAGATGTATTAAAATAAGAGAATTATTTAAAACTATATTATAACCATACTTCAAAAAAGAGAAGTTAAGAACAATATCTTAAAAAAAGATAGAATATGAGTTCACGAGATCCTACTCGCGGTGAAGAGAATTGTGTTCAATGGAATGAGGAAGAGATAAACACATTAAAAAACAACATGGAAGTATACCCTGAAGATAAATATTCTGAATTAAAAAGATATACTTTGTTACTAACAAACCTTCCACATAAACGACTTAGAGATGTAGCTGCACGTGTGAAATATCTTAAATATATTGAAACACATCCAACAATGACATGGTCTGATTTTTGTAAAGATAAAACACTTATTCGTCCACAAAGAATTGTTACTATCACTAAATGTCCTAGTCATTCTTCAAGTCAAGACAGTGATGTTGAAGGATCATCAGTTCGTGTTGTAAGAAAGAGAAGTCCTTCTGGAACAACGTCTATGCCAATAGAAAAGCCATTAGGACAGGATTCGGTTGATGGAAATGTTTCTGATTCAATGCAAATAGAAGAGAATTCATTAAAATCTCCAGTTGTGGATATTTCAGAGTTACCGAGTATTCCAATAGTTAATCCACAACAACTAAATAAACAAACACCATCTGTTAGTAAGAATAAACGTATTAATAAAATAGTTAGAAAGAATAAAGTAAACAAACTACCTCAAACAACATTAGTTACATCTCCTGCACCTAATACAACGATAAAAGTTGAACAACAACCTACTATAATTATTACAAATGAAGATCAAAATTCACAATTACCACCAGCTACAACTCAAAACGATATTAGTCAAGTAGAACAAATGCTGTTTCAAGGAGAAACGATTTTAACAGAATTAATGCAAAGTTCAACAACAGAATTATCGATTAATCAAATATTAAATTTCCAATATTATGTTGCTCAAGTAATGGACTTTAGTTCACAGTTGGCAAAACCATTGGAATTACCCCAAATGTTTTATATGCCATTTACTGTTGAAGATATTCAACAATTACTTCAACAACCTCAATTAATTAAAATGTATGAAGAACAATTAACTAGTACAGACACTCCTATGAATAATTCACAACATTAGAGTGACTGTTGATTTAATCAATCAACTTTGTTATTTTTAAATAAAATGATAAATTAGAATAAATTTGAATATTTTTGTTAACAAAAAAATATTTGTATTTTTATTTTTATAAATGAAGTATTCTTTTGAGAAATATCATTTGTTCTGATGTTAATGTTTGAAGTATTGGAGCATTTTTAGAGATCAATTTCTGTATTAATTGTGATAATATAGCATTGTCATTCAATTCAATTAACATTGGTACTGGTTCTTCTTCACATTGAGGAGATTCATTGTCATTGTCATCTTCAGAAATTGAAATAATAGCTTGAGAATAAGTATTACGATATAAATATAATGATTGAAGAAAAGGAATTAATAGTTGAAGTAATGAAACTTGATCTAATGGAGAAGGAGTATCTATTAAAGTAATTAGAGTTAAAACAAGAATTTTAGTTGTATAAAAATCATTTTTAAGAGTAGAATATTGTTTTAACATATTAAGAAGTAACTGAAATGAATTTAAAGAATCAAATAAATCCAAAGTGTTTTGAGGTTGAAAAATAATTGATACAAATATTGTTGTTTTTAAACAATGAGCTAAATAACCATCACATTGAGGAAGTAATGCTAATATTGTTGGTAATATTTGAGAAGAAAGAATTACAGAAGATATGAGTAATTGTTTTAAAGTAAATGTAATTGATGTAAGTAAGAAATCATCATTATAATACACTTGAAGTGAATTTTGTATATAACGAAGTAATAAATGAGAATCTAAATTTGAAGTTGAATATTGACAAATAAAACTAATTGATGGGAGTAATAATATTGATAAATCTAATGGATTTTCAAATAAAAATTTTTGAATTATAAGTGATAGATGTTGAGATTGATTTGTAAATTTTAAAGTTAATTTTATTAAAGATAATATTTGTTCTGAAATATCTGAAAGTAATGAAACATATTTAGTAAGAATTGATTCTATTAATGATAATACAGATGATAAATCTGTACAATAAATTATGAATTTTTCAAGTGCTTCAAGACTTGAATATAATAATGTAAGAATATCTGAAATTAAATCTAAATTAGGATTTGGTTCCATTAAAAATCCTTGATGAAGTGAACATAATTCTAATGAAAATAAAGATAATTTATTAACTACTATTGTTGAAGAAGATTTAAATTGAGGATAATGAAGATATATTGATAATAAAGAATTAATTACTTGATATGATGGGTATTGAAGTAATTGAATAATTCTATTATACAATATCTCAATATCATTTAAAGGTAATATTTTAATAATAAATTGTATTGCTGAAATAATATGTTGTGAAAGAATTAATGAAGGAAAATGAATTA
>NW_001853470.1:0-2203 GCF_000209125.1 Entamoeba dispar SAW760
AGTAGTAGGAAACGGTAGGTTCATATCAAGTAGGATACACCCGTTCCCATCCGAACACGGAAGTAAAGATGCTTAGAGCCTGATCAGTACCATTATGTTCACACAGATGGGAACGTCAGGTAATCTACCTTTTTGTTTTTATATAGAGAGTTTTTTTTTAAATAAAGGAATAAAGGAATAAAGGAATATAGAAATATAGAAATATAGAAATAAAGGAATATAGAAATAAATACATACATAGATATATAAATAAAGATATATATAAATAAATAAATAAAGAAATATATATATATATATAAATAAAGAAATATATATATAATAGAATATAAAGGTTATAGAAGTTGAAAGGGATTAAAGTAAAGTAATCTAGTCAATAAAAAGACGAGCTTGGCAGGGATCGAACCTGCAATCCCCAGATTCGTAGTCTGATGCGTTTCCATTGCGCCACAAGCCCTATAACATTCATAAAATACTGGGAAGATAAAAAAAGGGATATATAAGTTATATAAATGTTATAAGTTATATAAATGTTATAAGTTATATAAATGATATAAGTTATATAAATGATATAAGTTATATAAATGATATAGATATGATATAGATATAGATATAGATATGATATATAAAAGACATAAGAAAGATAAGATATAAAATAAACAGACTAGGAATAATAATAAAAGTACATAGTCATATAATAATATAATAATATAAGAAAATATATGACTATGACTATCATATATTTTCTTATATTATTATATTATTATATGACTATGTACTTTTATTATTATTCCTAGTCTGTTTATTTTATATCTTATCTTTCTTATGTCTTTTATATATCATATCTATATCTATATCTATATCATATCTATATCATTTATATAACTTATATCATTTATATAACTTATATCATTTATATAACTTATAACATTTATATAACTTATAACATTTATATAACTTATATATCCCTTTTTTTATCTTCCCAGTATTTTATGAATGTTATAGGGCTTGTGGCGCAATGGAAACGCATCAGACTACGAATCTGGGGATTGCAGGTTCGATCCCTGCCAAGCTCGTCTTTTTATTGACTAGATTACTTTACTTTAATCCCTTTCAACTTCTATAACCTTTATATTCTATTATATATATATTTCTTTATTTATATATATATATATATTTCTTTATTTATTTATTTATATATATCTTTATTTATATATCTATGTATGTATTTATTTCTATATTCCTTTATTTCTATATTTCTATATTTCTATATTCCTTTATTCCTTTATTCCTTTATTTAAAAAAAAACTCTCTATATAAAAACAAAAAGGTAGATTACCTGACGTTCCCATCTGTGTGAACATAATGGTACTGATCAGGCTCTAAGCATCTTTACTTCCGTGTTCGGATGGGAACGGGTGTATCCTACTTGATATGAACCTACCGTTATCCTACTTACTTATGACTATGACTATCATATATTTTCTTATATTATTATATTATTATATGACTATGTACTTTTATTATTATTCCTAGTCTGTTTATTTTATATCTTATCTTTCTTATGTCTTTTATATATCATATCTATATCTATATCTATATCATATCTATATCATTTATATAACTTATATCATTTATATAACTTATATCATTTATATAACTTATAACATTTATATAACTTATAACATTTATATAACTTATATATCCCTTTTTTTATCTTCCCAGTATTTTATGAATGTTATAGGGCTTGTGGCGCAATGGAAACGCATCAGACTACGAATCTGGGGATTGCAGGTTCGATCCCTGCCAAGCTCGTCTTTTTATTGACTAGATTACTTTACTTTAATCCCTTTCAACTTCTATAACCTTTATATTCTATTATATATATATTTCTTTATTTATATATATATATATATTTCTTTATTTATTTATTTATATATATCTTTATTTATATATCTATGTATGTATTTATTTCTATATTCCTTTATTTCTATATTTCTATATTTCTATATTCCTTTATTCCTTTATTCCTTTATTTAAAAAAAAACTCTCTATATAAAAACAAAAAGGTAGATTACCTGACGTTCCCATCTGTGTGAACATAATGGTACTGATCAGGCTCTAAGCATCTTTACTTCCGTGTTCGGATGGGAACGGGTGTATCCTACTTGATATGAACCTACCGTTATCCTACTTACTTATGACT
>NW_001853469.1:0-2741 GCF_000209125.1 Entamoeba dispar SAW760
CCTCACTTCAACTTCATATTATAACATATAACACCTTTTCCTTTCTCTCTCTTCACTACTACTTTTTCCTCTCCCTCTCATTTTTAATTTTTAAATAGAAATAATTATTTAAACTCATAACCCTCATATATTAAAATATATACATACTCACAATACCTCACATATTACACTCACAATAAATTAATAAAAATAAACAAACTTTTTCATTTTTAATTTGTTCGATTTCTACGTTCTTCTGATTCAATATTTGTTCAGAACCTGCAGCTGCATTCTTTTCTATTTCTTCTATTCTTTTCTTTAATTCTTCTTTTTCTTCTTCATCTTTCTTCTTTTGTTCTGTCATTTCATTTTCTTTCTTTTCTACCTCAGCCTTTAATCCTACTACAACAGCCTCAGATGCTGCTAATGCAACTTTAACATTGCTCTTTTCTTTTTGTTCTTCGTTTAATTGTTTCTTTAATTCTTCTTTTTTATTTTCTTCTTCTTTCTTTTCTTTCTTTAATTCTTCAATTTGTTGTTCTACCTGTTTCTTTTCTTCTTCTCGTTCAATTTTATTCTTTTCAATTACTTCAGAAAGCTGTTTTTTATTATTTTCTGCAGTAGCTAAAGAAACTTTTAATGTCTCTTTCTCTTTAACTTCTTCTTCTAAAGAAGAAATTTTCTTATTTAATTCATCTATTTGATTTTCTTTTTCTTTTATAGCAATTTCCTAATAAAAATGAGTACTTCAAACTATTCTTTTTTTAATGAACCGATGTGAATGAACATCAACTTGTCTACTCAACTTATCAAAAATAAGTTGAATAAAAAGAATTGAGATTATAGAGAGTAAAAGAGATTTATTTATAAGAGAGTATAGAGGGAGAGGTATATTATGAAGTAGTGAGGAGAAATAAAAACAAACCTTTTGTTGAGTTAAAGACTCAGTTGTGTTTTTAAGTTGATTTTTCAAATCATCTCTAATCTTATGATATTTCTCTTTTTTCATTTTTAAAGCTTCACGAACAGCTTTTTCACATGCCTTATCTACATCCTCTTGTGTAAATTTCTTTTTTGTATCTTTTTCTTTTTTTCCTTTAATTTTAACAGAAGAACTTGCTGCAGCAAACACATCAGCTTCTTTAATTTGCTGTTGTTGTTCTTGAAGTCTTTTTTGACGCTCTGCTTCTTCTCGTTCAGCAATTTCTTTTTGCTTACGTTGTTTTTCTTCAAGCTCTTCTTCTTTTTCATCTTCTTCTTGCTTTTTACTAACTTGTTGAACAAGAAGTTCATGGATATCTGTAGTTGCAGATGCCTTCATTTGTAATACTTCTGTCTCATCTGAACTACCACCAGCCTCACCAAGAAGAGAAGAAATAGACATTTCAACAATAGCTGGACTTTTACCAATAAGTTTAATAGAAAGGTCTTTTGAAGCACCATTAAGGTCTGCATATTTAGCTAAGTCAATAAATCCTTCACAAAGTTCTTTAGTTTTCTTTCCAGTTGTATGGAGAGAAATCTCAAGTCCTTTTTCGTCATAACCATTTTTAGTTAAAAATAATGTGCAATGAATATGAACAACTTGGACTGGTGAATAAATAATTTCTCCGTTATGTACTAATGCTTTTTCTATAGTCCCTTTATTTTCTTTTTTATCTCCTCTTCTCCATTTTAAAACAACTTCAATATTATCCCCAATGTCTAATCCCTTGATGTGTTTAAATTCAATGGTATAGTCTTGTTTAATATTCTTCTTTAATAATGATTTCATTCCTTACTTCTTTTTAATTTCTAGATCTCTTCTTCTGTTCTATATTACGTAAATATGACTCAACATTCGTGAACTTCTTTTTACCAAGTTCGTTTCATTTATTTTATATTTAACAAATTTTTTGCCTTTCTTTTTCCTTTCTTCAAAAAAAATTATTTTTGAAATATAATTTTTATAATTATATTTTGTTATTTTTTTTCTCTTTTTCTTTTCCAAATAAAAAAAATTAACTATTTATTAAAAATAACAAAAAAATAAATGTACGTCAATGATTACTAAAAAATTTAGATATTTTCTTTATATCACCTCTTGTTTCTTTTTTTTCTTTTATTTATTAATTAGAACTTGGCTCTTTGGGTTCAGTTTTTTTGTCAGCCTCATTTCTTACTTTCCTATTTAGTTCTGTTTTAGGAACCCCTTTTACATATTCATCCATTTTGTTCATAATTTCTTTTTCTCTCTTCATACTCATAAATTTTTCTTCCATACTACTCAACGTCTTCTTATTATCATTCCAAATAGTTTGCATAACTTTCATATAGTTTTGTGGGACATCTTGGTTCATAGCTTTTTCAAAAATAGTACAAAATTCTTTTGTATCCAAAGTAGTCCAATAAATTGTTTTAGTAAGACTACCATTTGGTTTATTACTTTCAAAAATTAAGAAGTTATATTCACCTTTTTGTATATGCTTACAACTTGTCTCACTAGAAAGTGTTGTCAAATTATCTATCTCATTTTCGGTTTTCCAAATCAACTTAAATAAGATAGGAGATAGTTCAACCAAGAAAAGAGTTCCTAGTTCTTCTGACGATACACATTTTCCATCAATTATATTTGATTTACCACATCTAATAGTACTTAAATTCTTTTGTTTAGAAATAATTGGTACTGGAATCATTGAAACTGTATTATCCGTTATATGTGTAATTACTTTACATGAAATAAATTTGCCAGCTTTACTTTCACATGGGACCTGTCCAGCTCT
>NW_001853469.1:2841-6851 GCF_000209125.1 Entamoeba dispar SAW760
CATCCCCTAATAAAACAAATTGAACATGATAACTACGTAATGTTTGAAGTTCTGTTTGTCTTAAAACTACGTCAGATAAAGCTTCTTCAGAAGTAATAAATGAAACAATATGGACTGAGTGGTAATGTTGTTGTTTTGAAATGAATAATGATTTTCTTAAACAACGCAAATGGTGAGGATGTTCTGAATTTGGTTTAAGATTATATAAAGAGTCAATTGCGCTAAAGTCTTTAGTTGGGGCAATATGCATTGATGAAAATTTATCTGATAAAACTACAGCATAATAATTAAAATAATTCGTTTTTAATATTTCATGAATGAGCTCAATAATGTGACTTCTTCTATTAGGAAAGTAATCCTCATTATATAAACTACTAACGTTTTCTATATTGAAAATACAGAAGTTCATATGAATTAAAAAGAGTTTCCGTTTCTTCCTTTTTCTTTTTTCTTTTTTTAACTTCTCTTTTATTTACAAACTTTCTTTTATTCTCAAAAATCATCAAATACCATTCCTTTTTTTTTTACATTTCTTTTTATTTTTGTTATTTCTTTATTTTCAAAGTTTTTTATTTGAAATATTTCTTTTTTATTTTTCATATGTTTATGTTTTTTTTCTTGATTTGAATTCTTCTATTTTTATTTTTATGTCATCAGATTTTCCATTCATTTTATTTAAATTTATTTTTTAAATACTCATTCTTTATCTAAAAATAAAAAATCTATTTCTATAATTATTCTCTTTAAAAACAAAAAAAATTATGAAAGTTTTATATAACAAATAATAAAAGTGTTATTAGAAGTAACAATAAAAGGGCAAAAGAACTTGAAAAAAATGAGGAATCTACTTTTAAAAAGAACAAGTTAAATGGACAAGAAGATAGATAAAGAAAGGGAGAGATTTGAGAAAGAGAAGAAGGAATGGGCAGAAAAAGAAAAGAAATATAACGAACAAATTGCTGCCTTAAAAAAGGGGAAAAAAACTTCATTTTTTGGAAAGAAAGATGAAGCACAACAAGAGGCTGAACGTTTACAATTAATTAATGAAGTACAAGAACAAATGGCTGAAGAATACCGTACAAAAGTTGATACAATGAAAGAGAATACAAAAATGATGTTAGAGCAAAACAATCAATTAGAAGAAGAAATTAAAAAGAAAAACCAATTAATAGATGATCTTCAAAAAAGTTTAAGTAGATCAGGAGTGAATTGGGATGCAGTAAAAAACAATTTAGAAAAAAGAATTGAAGAAACAAAAGAAAGTATAACAAAGAAATCACTTGAAGAAGTTAAAAAAAATAATAAAGATCCATTATCAGGAGAAATAAGTTCAGAAGCAGCAACAATGATACAAAATCTAAAAATAATAATACCAGAATTAATAAAAGAAATTAGAGATGAATTAATAAAAATAATAGAGTGTGGAAGTAATGAAATAAATGAACAATCAAAGGTCTCTGAATTAATGGAACGAATAGTCAAATTAGAGAATGAACGAGTTGGGAAAGTATTTATAGAAAAAGAAAAATATGAAGAAATGCAACAAAATATTCAAGCAAGTACAGAAAAAGAAAAGTATTATAAAGAAGCAAATGAAAAACTTGAAAAAACATTAAAAGAAAAAGAAGAAACATTTAAAATAAATTTTGATAATAAAGTTCAACAAATTAAAGAAGAAACAGAAAAAAATATTAGAAGTCAAGTTGAAGAAGAATGGAAAAATGAAAATGAAGAATTAAAACAAAAAGAAGTTACATTAAGAGGTTTATTAGAAAAATCAACAGAAACATTAGAAAAAGAAAGAGCACAATTACAGAAAGATAATGCAGCAATAAATAATGCAAAAGTTGAATTACAAGTTAAAGTAAGTGATATGACCAATGAAATAAGTGAATTAAAAACATACATTGAAGAATTAGAAACAGGAAAGAAAATGTCAACGAATATAGAAAATGAAATGAATGAAATCAAAACTACAAATTGTAATTTAGAAATGAGATTTGAAGAACTTCAATGTGAAAATGATTTTCTTAAAGGAAGTAATGAAGAAAATAAATTAAAAATTAGAGAATTACAAAATAAATTAGATGAAGTTATGGTTCAACGAGAACAATATGAAAAAGAGAAAAAAGAAATCATTCAACAAATGAAACAAAATAAAAATGAAGAAAAAAAAAGTGAAAAAGAAAAGGGTCAATTAAATGAAGTTATTGAAGAATTAAAAAAAGAAATAAAAGAGATAAAAGAACAACAAGAAGATGAAAAAAAGAAATATGAAGATGAAATTGAAGAACAAAAGAAAAATATAAAAATACAAGAAGAAAACGTTAAAGAAAAAGAAGACGAAATTGAAAATTTAAAAATGAAAATGAGACAAAGTGAAGAAATTATGCAACAAAGAATTTATGAAATGAAAAATAATAAAAATGCAAGTCTTGGAAAATTACAATTAGAACTTACTAAATTACAAAATGAATTAGAAAAGGCTAAAAAAGAAATAAGTGAAATAACTGAAATGAATAATAAATACTCTGTGCTTCTTACTGCAGCAAGAGCTGCAGAAGAAAGAAATAAAAAAGAAAAAGAAGATCAGAAAAAAAGAATTAATCAAATAGAATCATTTACTTCACCAATGAAAAAGAAATCAACAAATTTTATTGGTGAAGAACAAGTCAAATTATTGGGAGATAAAATTGGAGAATTACAATTGGAAAAGTCAAAATATTTAGAAGATATTGAAACATTAGAAAAGAGTATTGTATTAAAAGAACAAGAATTACAAATTTGGAAAAGTGAAACTATCAATAAATATTTAAAAAGTGTCTTTGGAAAAAGTATTGGAAAAAAAGGAGTTAAAGAAGTTGTTGAACAATTACAAAATGTTTTACAAGATGTTGTTACTCAAAATATTCATTTACAACAAGAAGTTGATCAACTTCATTCTGAAATTATTCAATTAAAACAAAAACAATAAAAAAAAATTTTAATAAAAAATAAATTTTATAAAAAAAATGACTTCTTTTAATTCAATTCTTTTTGGAAGGTTTTAATTAATTGATTTACTATCTCTACACTGTCTTTAATAATTAATGACTTATTTTTTACTTCTTTAATATAAGTAGATAATTCTTTTGATGTTGAGAGATTACTGTAAAGATATTTAATTAGTTCAATTCTATCATAATTAAACGAAGGTAATTCAGGTTCAAAAATTTGTGTTGTATGAGTTATTTCATTTAAATAACTAAAGATAGAAGGATTAAAAAGAATATTACATAGTTCAGTCATTGACATTTTATTACAGTTGTCTGAGTAAGAAGAGATAAATAAATTTAAAAGATAATAAAGAAGATGATATGGATCATATGATGTTAAGAATGCATTATTGAAAGCATTTGTAATACAAATACCTTTTTCTGTGTCTTCTAATATAAGAGATATAATTGATAACACTGATTGGTCTATTGAAAAGTGTTTGAAATAATATTGCATTTCATGTTCATTTAATGAAATAGAATCAATTTGTGAACAGTCAACACAATTAAGTCTTAAAAGAATACTTGTACAAAGTGAATGAAGTAAAGGTTCTTTTTCAATAAGTGTATGGAGTTGATTAATTAATTGAGATGTATTTTTAATGTATTGATTTATTGGTATATTTTGGTTATAATCTATTACAGAAATCATTGCCTTTAGAACATGGAATACGTGTGGCGCTTCTTTAAATAATAATGTACGTGTTGATTCAAAGAATTGTTGAGGGTCTACTCCTTTAGGATTCTCTTCACATCGAAGTAGTGCAGATTCTCTTACAATAATTTGGTCTGATTTTAAGAGTTGAATAAGTTGACTAGAGTCATTTGCATGATATCTGGTGATCAATTTTATACATTTTAATGTATATGCATCATTTAAAGAATAATGGAATTGATCTAGTTGTGGAAGTTTAATATTAAGAGATTGAAGTAAATTTAAGTATTGATAGGCTTCAAATGAATTCATTGGTTAAA
>NW_001853468.1:0-5793 GCF_000209125.1 Entamoeba dispar SAW760
TTATAGAAGAATTAATAAAGTAATTGAAGGATATAAAGAAACATTTAAAGAATTAGAAAATATTATTGGATATATTGATTGTATTCAATCATTTGCTACAGTTTCTAATGATAATAATCAAGGATATGCTAAACCAAGAATGAAAGTGAAAAAGGAATTATTAAAATTAAAAAAGCAAGACATCCATTAATTGAAAATAATAGTATAAATACATTTATTGAAAATGATATTGATATTAATAGAAAAGAAACAAGATTTCAAAATATTACAGGACCAAATATGGGAGGAAAATCAACATATTTAAGAATGATTGGATTATGTGTTATTATGGCACAAATTGGAATGTTTATTCCATGATCTTGAAATGAAATATAAAAGAATATACAAAATTAGATAATAGATATAATACAAATAAAATAAGAAAGAAGATATTAAATGTATAGAAATATTCATAATTGAAATTGATTTTATAAAGAAGTATCAAAATTCACATTGATTATATTGAATTGATAAATAAATATGAAATAGTTTAATATCAGTAAGATGTATAATTCTTAATACATTAATTGGTAGATATAGAATAAAAAGTGATGATGATTGACTATAGAAATGATAGAAAATATTAAAATGAAAATAAATCATATGATTTATATAATAAAATAAGAAATAACAATAAATATTTAAAATAGAAATAAATAATGAATAAAATAGAAATAAATGATAAAGAAATAAATAAAAAGAAGTTATAGAAAATAGTATATTATGAAATAGAAGAAGAATAAATAATCACAAATAATTTCAATAATTTTATATAAAATAAAGAGAATGAAGAAAAGGTAAATCAAAAATATTGAAATAATGTATATTAAATAATAAAATATACAAATATTATGTAATGATATAAGAAAATTGAATTAATACACATTATAAATTATTAATTATGTAACAAAAGATAATAACAAATGAAATATATATTTTAATCAATTTATAACACAAATACATTTCCATTTGTATATCTGATAAAATTAGAAAAGAAATAATACAAATACATATAAATGATTGAATAATGTAAAAAGAACATAAATAACAAAATAAATAATAATGAATATAATAAATAGAATAATTATATAAAATATGATTAATAGAAATAACAAATAAATAAAAATTATAAGATAACAAAACATGAAAGAATATAAAACAAATAATGTATATTAATGTAATGAAGAATTAATAATAATAGAAATAAGAGTTTGTAATGAAGAAATCATAGAAAAATGAATAAAAAGAAATGTAAATGACTGTTCATTGAAATAAATACAAATCAGATATATCAATATATATTTCAGTATTCATTATATCATTTGATAATCATTCAAAAAACAAATAGAATAGAAATAAGAATAGAAGAAGTAAAATAAATGAAATAATACAAAAAGAAACAGAATAAATAATAAAGAAAAATAATAAATATAAACTCATCTTAAATAATACAGATTAGAAGAATGAAAAATTATATTATTGTTTAATTCAAAATCAAAATTGATGAAGGAATTAAACAAATTAAATATAAATTTATTTATATGAAAAATAATATTTATATGTGAATATGATATTGATTTATTCATAGTTTGAAATAAAAATAATTATATAATAATATATGTTTGTTTATTCAACTCATTGATTTCTCTTCTTTCTTGAATAACATTCATGATTATTGTATGTACATTTAAGTGTAATTTATTGAATGATGGAATAATTTGAATAATTAAATCAATTTTATGAAATATGAATTTCATTTTTATACTGGTAAATATTATTTATTCAATTGTGTTAATATAACTGAATAGAACATTGTTTTATAAATAAAATAAGTGTATATTTGAAATATAATAGAAATGATATAGAATAATAAGCATAATATGTATAGTAAATAAAATTAATATCATTTTAATAGAAGTTAAAAATTCATTTTGAAGTTTTATTTCATGTGTTGATAGTAATAGTTAAATAGTATTAATCAATAATATATAACACAATATTAAATATCAATATTATTTATATATTTGTAATACTATTTCAATTAAATTATATCAACAATAGAAGAATAATATTGATGAAAAATATTAAATTTATTAATATAATCTTTTATTTCATGATATTTATAATCTATTCTATTCTTCTAATTTAATTATTATCATTCATAGATTCTTTGAACAGATTTTAGTATAAGTTAAAAGTATTTTATTTGTATTTTTATGTTCAGAATAATAATGTTTATCAATTGATTGATTTGTTAAATAAACACAAATAAAACTCATGTCAATTGTATTAATGAAATACAGAGTGTAATATACAATAAATGATGAGAATTATTATTATTCAATTCTATCATTTTATAGAATAATAATCAAATAATAATCAAATTTGATAATTTAGTTTATTTCATAAATAAATCAATCATTTAATACTTGTTCAATAATTAAACACTTTCATTTTGTATTAATTGAATTTTATAATATTTGTTTATATAATGTAATGATAAATAACAATAATATGTTGTAAGATGATATGAACCATTTAATATTCTAATCTTTATTAACTATTTTCTTATTATTCAATTATAATAGTAAAAACATGAATAGATTAATTCAATGTATTGTATGTTAGAGTGTTAATGAGATGAATTACATAATCAAAATACTTTATTCAACATTAATATCTTTTAATAAATATCTCAAAAACTCACATATAAATGATTTAGATGATGATATTCCAAATGAATACAAAAATAAACAATTTATTCTAAATACTAAATATTATTGATTACCAGATGAACATAAAATACTAATTAAACAAAAGATACAAAAATAAAATGATAAATAGAATAGAATAAAATCAATAAATATGTATTTCATAAATAAAATAATAAAGATAATTATAGAGATAATAACAGTTCAAAGAAATGATCTTTTTAAATTATTAAATATAAAAGAAATTAATACAATGAAAAGAACACAACAACAACAATAATGTATAAATATAAATACTAGAATAGAAATAAAAATGAATTAAATAAGAAGAAGAGTATAATTAATCATTAATAATAAGAGAATTCAAAATTGAATAGAGAGAATGTAATCCATCTTTCATTTTTAAATGAAGTTGAAAATATTTCTTGTTTAATATTGTTTCATATAGATTTAAACATTCATTACATAAATCAAGAAATGAAGTTATTTCATTCAACAATTGTTCACGATATTCTTTATTAATATCAGTACTTTTGATCATTTCAAAATATTCAATAATTCCACCATTCACTTCTAGATATATGAGTAATAATTATTAAATTAAAAACAATAACAAACGAGGAATTAATGAACCTTGTAAAAGAGATAAGAGAGTCATCGTAGGAGTATTTCTTTGATTTGAGATAATAAATTGTGAAGTAAGTTGTTTCTTCTTCTTAATTACATCATCAATACAACATTCAATTGGAGTACAAAGATATTCTTCAATATGAAGAACTTTTTGTCTTATGAGTTCAGAAGGGAGAGGATGTTCTGTTGTAATATATAATTTTTTCTTCCATATATCTTTTATAGTTATATTTTTATTATCTTTTGTTTTAATGATAGGTATTTCAGATATGAATTTATTTGTTTGATCTTTATCTTCTAATTTCTTAACAGAGCCTATTTGAATAAAAGATGTATTAAATGGTAATTCATTAATGTCTTTATTTTGATTAATTATTGTAATAGTTCCATTCAATGTAACACCAAGTGATTTTGTCATTTGTGTAATTGCTTCTCCAATTCGTAATTCTGATCGATAGATATATTCTTTGTTTTCTAATTCACCCCATTCTTTTCCTATAAATTTTACAAAATAATATTCTCCAATATACATGAGACTTTTATCATTTTTCATTTTATATAATTCTCCCATTTTCAAATAACATTCTGAAACTTTATTCATTTCTTCTTTATATTTATAATATTCAATTAATATTTCATTCATTTTTATACTATAATCATACATCTTTCCTTTTGTAAAATATTCAATACTTTTATTTATACTTCTTTCAATTCCATTTTCATTAAATGGATATTCTCTATCATTTTCTTTAATTTTAATTTCTTTTTCATCTATTTTTGTATAAAATGGTATTTTATTTATTTTAATTAAATCTTCTTTTATTGGTTTAATACAATACCATATTATTTCAATTATTTTATTCATTCCAATTCCTGCTTCAATATAATTCCCACTTTTTTCTTGTGTTTGAACAACTTTATCAATCCATGTATAATATAATCTTGGATACTTTTGATATTTCTTTGAAATTTCAATATATTTTTCTTGAATAAGATTCATATCTGTTTTATATTTGTCCATTTTAATTAATTCATGTGAAACATTTAAAATTTCTTTAATTTGAAAGATAACTTTATTTATATCATTTTTAAATAAACTCTTTTCTTCTTTATTCTTTATTTCTGCTTCTAATGTTTCTTCTAACTTTATACTTTCTTTTAATTGAAGTTCTGTAATTGCTGTAATTGAATAATATGTTGTATTTGAAAGTGTTTTATGATATTTATAATCTATTTCAAGTATTCTTTTATAATATTTATAACATTTCTCTCTAATTGTCTTTTCTTTATCATTCATCATTTTTATGATATTTCTAATTAAAGGAAATGAAAATATTTTTATTTTCAAATAATCTATATTTTCTCTTATTATTATTTTATCTATTCCATCAATGAGTTGATCTAAATAATCATTTCTCATTGGAATATAAAATAATAGATTTACCATTATATCAATATATTTTTCTTTTATTTCTTCTTTTTTATTTAATATATTAGTAACTTCTTGAATGATTATTTTTCCACTTTCAATATAAATTTCTTTAAGTGTTATTGTCATTTTCATTGGTCGTCCAATATTTCCTTCTGTTTCTATTATTTTATACTTTTCTTCTTCTTTCTTTTCATTTCTTCTTATAGATTTATATTCTTCATTCTTATTTATTTCTATTTTCTCTCTTTCTTCATATCTTATCCTTCCTTTTATTTCTTCTCTCTTTATCATTCTATCAATATCTATTTCTGTATTTCTAATTCTTTCTACAATTTTTATATCTCTTCCTATTTTTTGATACCCTTTTAGAATAAATTTTATTGTATCTGCCATTTTCTCTTCTTCTTCTTCATTCATCATTATTTTATTATTCTGAATCATCATCAAAAAACAACAATAAAAGATAATATGTTCCCATTCTTCTCCTTTATTTTGCCATTCTACAATATTATTACTCTCTTTCAAATATTCTTTAATACATATTTCTTTTGTTTTATTATTAATTCTTTTTATAATTTCTTTATTGTAGAATAAGAATGTAATTATATAACTTGTTCTTTTTGATATTTTTAATGTTTCAACAATATATTTCCAATATTGTACAAATTGTTTATTTATTACTTCATTTTGTGTTTTTATTGAGAAGATTCCTTTGTAAAACTCTTGATTAATGATGAATTGATTAAAAGATTCTGATACATCAATTTGATGATTAATTTGTTGAATTTCTTCATTAATTATAGTGTTTATTTTATTAATTAATCTCCCAAATTGATAACTTACATTTCTAAAACAATAATATTTTATACAATAATCTTTAAAAATAATAAATGTATTGATAAGATGAATTAATATTTGATGAATATTTGATTGACAATATTTCTTTATATCATCTTGTTCTAATACAAGTGAAATCATATT
>NW_001853467.1:0-8056 GCF_000209125.1 Entamoeba dispar SAW760
TTTATATCTATTATATATTTCTTATTTTATTTTTTATGTTATATTCTTATATCATTTGATTCTTATTTTATATTTATTCATTATTATTCATTTCATACTAACAATGATAAATAACAATACAACATATAATAAATAAATGATATAAGATAAACAACAATAAATAATAATAATAATAAAATATAAACTAACAATATAAACAAATATAAAATAATAAAATATCATCTAATATAAAATAAGATGATTATATCTTATTTTATTATTATATTATTATTTTTATATTCTCTTATTTCATTCTTTATTTATTTGGTGATTTGTTTATATTTATTTTATTTACATTAAATTTGATTTGTTATTTTATTTATTCATTTTATATTTATTATTTTATTTACATTATTTATTATTTATCATTTCAATTTTATTGATATTTTCAATAATTTATATCATTTCTTCTTTTATCTTCTTCTTTCTTTTTTATTCATTTTACTTTATATTTCTTCATTTCTATTATTAAATGAAATAGTATGATTATTATCATCATATAATGACAATAAATAAACTAAATTAAATAATATTTTATTCATTTTTTCATTTATAAAAATATTTCAATCCATTGTTGTTATTTTATTCATTTTCTCTTTTGATTATTTCTCTCTTCAATCTTCTTTATTTAATTTCAATAATAATAATATTTCAAATTAATTTAATTTTAAATTAAATAATAAAACAGAAAGAGAAATGAAAGAATTAAAATAGAAATGAAATATTAAAATACAACATATTAATAATGATAGAAGAAAGTATAAAAGATAAAAAGATAAATATTATATTAAATATAAACTTGTTATAAATTATATTTTGATATTTGTGATTTGAAAAATAAATAAAATAATGATAAACAAATATATCATTAAATTGAAATCAAATAATTGGATATTTTAGAAGATTGATGAATTCAAAATTGATAGATAAAAATACTATAATCAATGTATTGAAGTCAATCAATATTAAAAAGAATCCATTTCTCCATTTAAATAAAATACAAGATGGTGTAATATTCAATATGTATAGAAAAGATAAAATATTAAAAAATGAATGATTAAAATACTACACGCTTTATAAATACAAGATATCAACAATAGAATATATTCTATTATCTTGTATTTTTCATAAAAATTCATAAATTGAGAAACATAAAAATATTGGTATTATCAATTAATTAATTAGAAAATATAAATGAAATAAACAATACAAGAAATAAACATATGAAACAATGTTCAAATACAATGACATCACTATGATATTGAACAAATAAATAATATCAAAAAGTGAATAATAATATCATAAAATATCAGATATATATGTAATAAATAAAAAGAATAAAACTGATCTAATAATTTAAATGAATATTGTTGCATATCACAATATTAATGGAGGGTATTTGAAGAAAAGAAATAAGTATAAAGAAATAAAGAATATTGTAATTAAAATATAGAAAATAAAAGATATCAAAATAATTCCAGTAATAATTTCAATAAATTAAATAGTAAATATAGAAAGTATTAAATTAATTAAAGAATTAAAAATAGAAATTGACATCATAAAAAAAATTAAAACATTGTAATTAAAAACATGATGGATGTTATGGAACATTGTTTCTACTACAACCAAACATATGATGTTGAATTACATGACGAAGACTCATTGACAAGATTAGTCTCCGCTGATTTAGGAACAATAGACACAAGTTCTATTAATACTTAATTAATTCCTTTTTATTAGTTTTTTTTTTCCTTTTTTTAAGTGTTGGTAAAGTTTCAAATAGTTCTCTCGATTTATATCAAAGTAGAGTGAATCACCATTAACTCATAAAATGAATCCAATAAAAGTATTTTTAAATAAAGTAATAGTAAAACATACTCCTTTTATGAAGAAAAAATTACTAAATCCATTTTTGATATAACTACTTATTATTAAAAATACAAAAATTAACCAAAATACAAATAAATTAACAAACAAAAAAAATAAAAATTACAAAATGAAATTATTCAAGTAATTATGTTCAAAATAAAAATTTTTCAAATTTAAAAAACTCAAAATGAAAAGAAGAATATCATAAGAAAAACAAAAAAGAAAATATGGAATATTAATTTACCCTCAGAGATCTTGGTGAAATAAATCATCAAAGATAAATCAGACCAAATGTTTTCCATCACTGGGTAAATCAATATTTGATAAAATATTTGATTTTGAATAATAGTCACTCAGAAGTCAACATTAATATCCACATAGTAAATATCAACGATGTTCAGAGGATTGGATAAAAGCTTCATCACAGTGACATAATAATGTTAAATGAAGATATTCATTTAAATATTCTAGGGTTAAACTATGTCTTAATTTAATTTTACTATTATAATATAATTTATTTAACTATTTTTTTATAGTTTAGAATTAATATTAAAAAACTATATTTTTTCGTTTTTTTGAAGAAATGAAAAGGAAAAAGATAAACCCTTTGAACTGGAAATTTGTAAAGGAGAGCTCAAATGGTTTGTTTCTTTCATCTTTTGTAATTTCGTTTATCATTTTGTTATGTTATTTGGTATTTATTGAATAGGCTACTGTTACTTCAGAATCAGAATTCCAACACATGCTCCGTGTTTGTAACACCAATCTTGATGGTCGTAGAAAAGTTCCATATGCTCTCACTGGTATTAAGGGATGTGGAAGAAGATATGCATACCTTGTTTGTAAAAGAGCTGGTATTGATGTCAATAAGAGAGCTGGTCTTATGACCCCAGCTGAAATTGAAAAGATTGTTGATATTCTTAACAACCCACTTAACTACAAAATTCCAGTTTGGTTCTTAAACAGACAAAAAGATAATAAAGATGGTAAAGACTCTCAACTTATTGCTAATGCTGTTGAAACTAGACTTAGAGAAGATATTGAAGCTCTTAAGAAAATGAGAGCTCACAGAGGTCTTAGACATTATTGGGGATTGAGAGTCAGAGGTCAACACACTAAGACTACTGGAAGAAGAGGAAGAACTGTTGGAGTTTCCAGAACTAAAGGAGCTTAATAAAAGTGAATTTTTTATGTTATTGGATTTTATTTTTAGATATATAAAACTCATCAATTTGTAGAAACACGTCATCAGAACTATTGTCTTAATTTGCTGTATCTAAAAACTTTATTTTATTATTTACAATGAAAACACACTTTTTACTTCTTTTTATTGTATTAAACATTTATGCTATCACTCCTGAACAAGAAGAAATTATCGATGAGTTGAAAGGAGAACAAAGAAAACAAGTCGATGCAATTGCTGATGAAGAACAACCTTCTTCTACTGCTCTTATTCAACAAGAGCCTGGTCAAAAGTCTTATGCTTCATATTTCAATAAAATGATGAAAGTTACTAAAGAAAAGAAAAAACATAATAAACACAAACGTCCAATAAGAGTACAGTCAGTATATTCTAAACCAATTAAAAGAAGCATGAAACAAGTTGGACATGTTAGTGATGAACTTAATGGTAACTTCTTTGGTAGAAATGGATATAACTATGAGCATACACGAAAAATTAATAAAGGAAATATGAGAAGTTATAGCAAAAGTTCAGTAATGTATTACACATCATCTCCAGAAGATAAAAAGAATTTTGGTCAACTTCCAGGATTTTTTAAAAATAAAGAAGGAGATATGTGGTTTTAAATAAATTGTCTTAATTTGACATATTTTTTATTAAATTTTTTATAAAAACTAAAAATTCATATTGTATTAAATCAGATGAAAAGTCTAATTCCTTTATATCTTTTTATTTCTTTTTCCATTGGTTCGATTTTACCAGAAAGAAGACGATTAGTTAAACAACTACTTGATGGTTATAATAACCAAATTGATTCTCAAATTAAACGAAATAAAAAATTAATGAACACTTTATCTGAAGGTGCTTTAAAAGGTGATCCATATCCTTTATACTTAAAACATGTATTTAATATTGAACAACAAAGAATGAATAGATTGGCTATGTATCTTAAAACAAGAAAATCTTCTCCATTTAATTATTTAAAAATTAGTCGTACTCCAATTCGTGATAAACCTTCAACAGATCCAATAAACAAAATTTGTGATTATTACCATGGTGAATATAATGGGCCGAATGGTTATTTATACAAACATAAACGAGCTATTCAAAAGGCTGCTTTGAAAGGATTTAGCACAACTGTACCTTCAATTAAAAATTATGAAGGACGATTAGAAACACCTTCATTGATTCAAAAAAATCATGCAAATGATGGATATTAATTGTTGTTAATTTTTGTTTAACATGTTTTTCATTAAAGAATACTTTATTCTTAAAAAGGAGTTTAATTATTTTTTTCTTGGGTTGTTAATTCTTTATCGTTTGAAGGTATTTGATTATTTGACATTGAAATTATTTCAACTTCATCTTCTTCTATTTTCTTTTGTATTTGATAAGATTCAGACTTATTATTAAAAGGAGTTGATTGTTCAATAGTGCTATTATTCTGAGATTCTTTTATATCACGTTTTTCTTGATATTCTTCATTATTTTCATTATCCATTGAGATTTTCTTTTCAATTAAACCAATTAATGATTTATATCTTGATTCAACAAAAGTTATTTGTTCTTGTTCTGTTTTTATTCCAAATTTTATCATACTAATTTGAAGAAAAGGATTTTTAATCCATATTTTAGGACACTCTAATCCAATTCTTTTAATTTCTTCTAATAATACTAAATCACAGGTACTATTCCATGGATTTTGTTTATCATCCTCATAAATTTCTTCCATTTTATTTTGCATATTACTAACTGTTTCAAAAATTCTTCTATAAGCCAAGTCATTTGTTTTAATTTTTTCACTAATATCATTCATTGTTAATTCTTTTATTATTTGTTCAGAATATAACTCAACATCTATAGGATATTTATTAAATAATATCATATTCTCTTCATCAATTTTTGTTCCAAATCTAAGTAAATAACATATAATTGTTTTACTTATTTTATTTGTTTCATTTTCATCAAATTTTTCTTTTAATTTTTCTTGTATTTTTTTCATTAATTGTTTTGTTTCTTCATCTAATATAAATGAAACATTTTCTTCTTTTAATTCATTTATTTTTTTTAGTCTTACTTCATTTAAAAATGTTTCAATTCTTCTTTTTCTTTCTTCTTTATATGTATCTTTTATATCAACGTCATCAATTTTTCTTTTTTTTCTTTCAATCTTCTTAGTTTTATTTTCTTTATTTTTCTTTTCTTCTATTCTTTTCATTTCTTTTTCTTTTGCTTCATTAAATTCTTTAATTTCTTCTTCAGTTCCTAATTTAATTACTTTTGTTTTTTCTGTTGTTGAAATAATTTCATTAATTAATTGATCTACAGTTATCATTGTTGTAGTTAATATTGAAAAGTATTGTTCTTTAGCTATAATTGATGAAGTTCTTGAAGCAACTGCAATAGTTTCATCTATAGTATTCGTAATAACAAAATATAATACTTTAATACTTTTTTTTGTTCCAACTCTCATTTTTTGTTTAATCTCTTCAATTTTATCTTCTGTATAATCGCTGTCTAATAAAACAATATAATCTGATCCAGAAAGATCAACCCCTTGAGAATTACAATTTGTATCAACTAATATTTTAGTAGATTCATTTTTATTAAATTCTTCACACATACGTTTACTTTGACTTATTTCATTATCCCATCCAATCAACTCACATTTAATTAATGGTTTTAAAGCTTCAAGTAATTGAGGAATTGGACTTAATATTGCTACTTTTTTCTTTACCTCAATGAGGAAATTAACTATCTTTTGTACATGAGTCATTTTAACTCCTTTAATACCAATAGAATAAGATGATATACTTGGAAATAATAATACTCTTCTCATATCCTCTATTGAAACATCTTCACACCCTTTAACTTCTTCTTCTGTTTGAAGGTATGCAGCAGTTTGTTTTTGTTGCATTTTTATTAAAATAAAAATACTACTAACTTTTGGTTCTTCGTATTGTGGTATTTCAATTATCCTAATTTCTCCTTTTCCTTTAATTTTCATTAAAAATTTCATTTTATTATAAACTTTTTCATCATCAGTTATTCCAATAATATGATTACATAAACTAATTCTAGTACTTTTAATTGTAATATGATTTGGTTCTTGGATATCAATTATTCCATATTTGAAATTCGAAGTTTTTTTAAATATGAATGATTTGCATGAAAAAACAACAATTTGTGGTTTGATATTACCATTTTCATCATATAGTTCCATATCAATTACTGATTTTACATTTTCGTCACGTGGGAAATGATCAATAAATGTTAATGGAACACCAGGAAATAAATATGGTAATTGATTTTTATAATAGTCCATTCTCTTTTCTGTACACATAATAAGGCATGATGCCCCATTCTCTGACTGACAAATTTGTTCTGATATAAATGCTAATACACTTGTTCTTTTACCAAATCCACCTGAAATAATAATATCATTATTATCATCTATTCCTTTTTTTATTTCATCAATAGTTTGTTGTTGGTATTCATTTAATTCTAATGGAAATGGTCCTCTTTCAAATTTCCATCTTTGAAGTAAACTTTTGTTTCTCTCTTTGTCAAAAAATGAACTTAATTCATCACTAAGAAATAACTCTTTTCCTAACCATTTAACTCTATACATAAGAATTGGTAATCCATTTTCATCTTTTTGAGGTAGTTCTAATATAATTTTTTCTGGTACTAAATCGTTAGCTGGTACTGATTCTTCTGTTAATGGAAATACTTCTTTTAAAATATGTTCTGTTTTTGCTGCAGAACCTATTTGTGGTAAAGTCCACCTCTTATTAAATTTTTCAATAAGTCCACGTTTATCAATTTTTTTAGTTGCTTCTGATTCAAGAATCCAAGTAGATTCTACAATTGAAAAATTTTGCCATTTAACAAGGTACATAGGTTGTTCTGGATAATGTTTAAAGAATAATTCTTTTGATGGTACAAAATATTTAAATGTTTTTTGTAATGAAACAACCGATGATCCTGGAACATATTTTGTTAATACTTTTTGAATTTGAGTAGAACTTTCTTCTTCATTCTCATTTCTTTCCTTCTTTTTCTTTTGGGTTTTACTTCTTCTTTCTTTTTTTATAATTTTAGGTTTTGGAGTTTCAGTTATCTTCTTTGACTCTTTTACTTGTTTTGTATTATCGTTATTCATTTTAATTTTTTCAATAAGAGGTTCTGTTTGTTCATCTTTTGGGTGTAGTGTTTTCTTTAAAATGATATATTCGTACTTAGTACCATCTTTTTCAACTGTCCGAGTGTCAATGATTAACTTCTCAATCCTGTCCATTCTATTGATAATAAGATTTGAATCTTTCTTTATCTCTTTTCCTCTTTTTTTTTTAAATTGGAAAACCCTTTTTTATTTTCAAACTAAAAATCAGAAAAATTTATTGAATTAGTCATCCAAGAAAGTATTCACAAATTTCAACAATGCTCCAATAAATTTCCCTATTACTTTCACTGTTTTTTCAACAAAGCCCATTGGAATTGCCTTATAATCTTCTGTTTTACAAACACTCTTTTGAATCTTTTTAATTAATTTTCTATTTTCTAAAATATCAACATGTCCAGCTCCTTCAATTTCTAAAATATCAGCCCCCATTTCTTTGCATAACTTAAGACTCTCTTTTTGAACTGTTCCATCTCCTTCTTTATTACTTTCAATTTTTAATAACGTAAAATTAGATGAATAAACTAATTGACTCTCTGTTTTCTTATCACTTCCAAAAACACACAAATGCTCCCAATGTTTTGTTTTCTTTTTATAATCAACTTCTGTTGTTTTAATAAGTTTATCAGCAAATGATGGAAGAACAGAACCTGACAATTTTTTAATTAACTTTTTAGTTGCAGTTGCATCGTATTTAGTGCCATTAATTTTTAAAACTTTTTTATTGAAATTTAATGAGCTTGGAATCATGCCATATGAAGATTCAAATGATCTAATAGCTT
>NW_001853467.1:8156-14097 GCF_000209125.1 Entamoeba dispar SAW760
TTGAGAAATAAATCTCCAATCAAATGCAGCTGCTTGAAGATCTTCAGTGTCAATATATCCCATCATTTCTAAGTTATCAACAATGTCTGCATAGACCCGAACTAATTGTGAAAACAATGAGTCTTTTGGTGTAAGAAATGCAACTCCACTAACTGAAGTATTGGCTGGATAATACGTATTAACACCTTTCATATTTTCCATTGTTTGTGTTTTATTATTGTAGTTCATAGTTAGGTATTCAGGAATACAATCTCTCATAACTGGGTTAAGAAGATCTGAAGAAATCCAAAGTGGTACATCAGATCCATGTCTTGGGCAATGTTCAGGAAGTACTGTAGTAGCTGGAATATTTAAATTTGCATTTATTGTACTTCCAAGCATTCCATTAAATAAAAACACTGGTCTTCTTTGGTCACAGTAATTGACTTTTTTTGGTTTATGTTTACTTGCAATTACACTAAGTAGTGAAATAAGAAGTAATAAAAATCTCATCAAATATGATTATAAAAATCTAGATTATCTTTTTATTTCCATTGTCAAAAACTTGATAAATGACAGATACAAGACATTTTCTTTTTTTCTTATTAAAATAAGTTTTATTAATTTTTTTATGTTCAAAATAAATTTATGTTACTTACAAATTTTATAGATTTTTATTAAATTTTTGTTAGTACTTTAACAAATTCATTACTTTGATAAAATAAATTTTTTTATTAAATCTTTTTCTTTTAAAAAGATGCACAATGCCGAATCATTACGGGAGACACCACAAAAATTATAAAAAAAACAATAACAAAAGAATGAGAAATCCATATCATCCAAGAAATATAAATGATAGAAGAATGAGTGAAAACACGTATTATCTGTATGGACAGAAATACATTAATCATCACATTAATCATTACCATATTAATATCTATCACCATAACAATTATCATAACAGTTATAATAATAATAATGTGAATTGTTTTACTCATCACTTCAATCATTTTCATCATCATAAGTATTTTATCAATAATTCAAATAGAATCAATCAATATTATAATGCAAATAAACCACAAAATAAAACACAACATAGATATAAACAATACCATAATAAAAGACAACAACAAATAAGAAATAAGAATATATTTAAAATATAAATATTAAACAAAGAAATATGAGAAATGATAGGTGCAGTAAAAGAGAATCAAATTAAATATTAAAAGAATGAAAAGAGTATTTAGTAAGACAATTAATTTCAATGAATTAATGAATATAATACAATTAAGTGAAAGAAAGCATGATGAAAATAAGGTATTTGAATTTGTAACAAATAAAATAAATGAAAGATATTTAAAGAAAAGAATGTAGTGAATATATAAGAAATAGAAATTATATATTTAATAATATGAAATTATCAGTAGCCACATGGATGTCATTAAATATAAAAAGAAATGTATTCCTCAAAGTAGTAAAAATGAAAGAAGGAGTAACTATGATAGGAAATATTAAATCTAAAATACTCAATTGTGATGCTTTAAAATATTGTAAAGATTGTCCTATCACAATTCCATCTATTAGCCACATTTTGTTAGGATGTTGTAATGAAGAATAATCAAATATCAAAACATGATTATGTATGTAAACAAATATATAAACATATATTAATTACCCATTTCAATGATTTTGATGAAATAGATTTTAACACATATCATAAATGTATTAACAATGATGAAACTGTTATAACGTACAATAAAGATTTATTAGTTAATGACAATTCATTTCATGTTAGAACACAAGACAGATAGCATAAAAACATCAAAGAAAAAAAAATGATATATTAATGATGTCGATAAATGTCAACACAAAAACATAAAATAAATTACATAAAAGAAATAAATAAATAAATAGAAATAAATACAAGAGAAGTTAAAAAAAAAAAGAGAAATAATAAAAATGAAGAAAGAATAGCAGTAATAATAATAAGAATAAAAAGATACAAAAAGAAAGAAGAAGAAAAAAATAAAATTACAAATTACAAATTACAAATTGACTTGAACAATATATCACAAACAATTATTATTAAAAAATGAAAAGACATAATTTTCTAGACAGGAAAGGGTGACGGCATAATAGAAAAAGATTTTTCTAATGTGAAGATGATGGGATGAACTTTATTGTAGAAGTAGAACTGAAATCAGTGAAATAATCACTTCTCAACAATCATAAAATTCAATTGTGATAGTCCATTAGTTCTCTTTTTTTGATAGTCTTCTCATTGTCATAACTGCATAATTAATTTATTCACTAATCACACATAGTAACAGTTTTTAGTGATGAAGTTGTATTTATTAAATGATATGTTCTGTTATAGTTATAAACTATATATGTTATAAGTCATTTTGAATTATTTGTTTTATACAGTTAGTGTGCTTGCATTGTTATTTGCCATTCACTCTTTGTGTTTTTACCCTATTTTATTGTTAAATAAGAATTCAGGTGTTACTTATTGAAAAATGTAATGTTGTAGTTATGATTAGATTGTTCATTACTTGGTTACTCAATGAATAAAGTTTTTAATGAATATTCTCAACAGAGTAAGTGTTGGTTAAAGAAAATTAGAGTGAGTAATAATCAAAACAAAGACTGGTATTTGGTCATAACACTTAATTTGATATTTTCTAAGATGAAAATATTAAATTGTTAGTTATTTTTAAAGTTGTTAATTAATGATTTTTAAACCAAAAAATTTGAAATTTGTTATTCAAACAATTCATGAAAGAAATAATTGATAAAAAGAAGAATTTTATTCAAAGAATTGATGATAAAATATCGTTTTCTTCTATAAATAACCAAAAAATAACATGAACTAGAAAATCTAAATTCTTAAACGCTAAGTTAAAAGTAAACTATAATAAAATAGAAAAAGAATAATAATAATAAACATAAAATTTCAAGAGGGTATAAAAACGACCAATTCAGATTTAACTAATATCATTACAATGTCTATTATTAAGAAGTCAACTAAATCTATTAGTGAATCAACTGATAAGAAGAGAAAATCAGTTTCTAATGAGATTAAAGAAAAAAGCTTTATTATTGGATGTGTAATAAGATGTGGTATTAGTTTAGAACTAGAAAGAAAAACAAAGAATGATGAAGGGCTTCAAAATTTTAATATTATTTCTGTTTGTGATGAAAGGGTTCAAGAAGAAATTAATAAAAGATTTAAAGAATGGGAAAATTTTATACAAGAAAAAAAGGGGAAAGTAGAACAAAGAGATAAAGATAAGTCATATCAAAATATTAATTATGAGACTTTACTTGAAGAATTAAGTAATTATGGAAACCAAATTAATTATAAGAAAACAAGAGGAAGTAGTAAAACGGTTAAAAGAAAAAGGATATCAACATTTAATGGAATAAGGCAAGAAGAAATATATGAAATTGGAGAAAAAGTCAATAAATATCTTATTAAAGAAATTAGAATTGAAGAAGGTAAAAAGAAAAAGGAATGTAGACAAGTTATTAATGAGATTGACCCTAATATTATTATTACACCATTATTTAGTAATTTTAAAGTATATTGTTCAGAAAGTAATTATGATAATGAAAATTTTAATCAAATAGAACAAATACCTGATTGTTATTTAAGTAATATTGTTCAGATACCTGATTATTATTTAAGTAATATTGTTCAAATACCTGATTATTATCACAATGTGAGTTCAGTTAATGTACTACCAAATAATTGTTGTACGGAGGGTATGTTTTTACTAAACCCACAGGTTCCAAGTCTATTTGAACAAACAGGATGTCCTAACATTGATGAATCAAACTTAAAATCACAGTCAATGTGAGAGAAAAATGACAAGAATAAGATATTTGATGTGATTTACTTTACTTAGACTGTAGTTATATAACATAACATTTATTGCAAAACTCTTTTAAATCTATTAAAAGAAAACAAAAAGAGTAATGAAGTAAATGTTATATATAAACAATCTAAGTACAGCAAATATAATTAAATTTTTATTCTTTATTTTTATTTTAGTTTTAATAATATATTTCAAATACAAAGATAAATGGATAATATTTTTATATATTTCAATATAAATTTATTTTATTTTAAATTATTATTGATTCATATATTTTTATATTGTTTTTATCAATTAATTGATATTATTTCACTTTTTATTATACATACTTATTATTAACACTTTTCAAATGATGAAAAATAAGAGAAGTTTAACAATAATCATCATTTCATTTGATTGTAATTTTCATAAATAATAGTAGAACAAAAATATTTCATAATTAAATAAAATGAACCAGAATCAATATTTTTATTATAATTCAATTTATTATTTGAATAAGAAATTAGAAATTATTTTACTATTTAATTACTCATCATTTAATATAATTTCATTTTATATTAACTTTATTTTATTTAATTCATTATTTTTATTTGAAAGAATGAGTTAGTTTTAACACTAATGATTTGTTTATTATAGTCAATAATAGTGTTTATGAGACACTCATATTGTAGTATTATTAATGATTATTTTTATAAGCCATTTACAATTGATTTGGTTACTATTTTCATTATTTTATCAAAACTTATTTAACATTAATCAATTGATTTTATTTTAATTAGATATAACAATAAAACTTTATTCAGTAGAAAATAATGGTATTTATTTAAAGACTAATGTAAATATTATTTTCTTTTATCACTTTTATTTATTCTATCAAAGACCATCATTTCTAGTTTATGTTCATTAATATAATTTGTTATTCCATTATTGTTTCTATATTCTTATTTGTTAGATTTATACTTTTATATTCTATTTGTTATTTTACACTAATAAAGATTAAGAATACTCATTGTTAATGAATCAGTTCAATAGTTATTCTGTTCATTTATTATTTTTATACTATGATTTTATTTTTCTTATTATTCGAAGAATTTTATAAATAAGTTAGTTCATATTATTTAATATCTTTTGTTTTCCATTAATTAACTTTCAAAAAAAAAAAATTAAAACAAATTCAATATTATTTGAATTTCTTCATAAAAACAACCAAAAAATTGTTTAAAAAATTGAATTTATTCATAATGGCATATATTTTGAATAAACCCATGTTCTATAAAGGAAGTCTCTGATGGATAATCTTCTTGAAAACAATCGTCCATTGCTATGAAACAACTAATATCAACAACATCTGGATTATTTTGTGGCATAGCTTCATTATAATTTGAATTCTCAAAATTCACCAACCTTGGATCTACATTAATTAATGATACATTATGATCAGTCTGTGTGTACTGGTGGTCACCAAAATGAGAGTCTATGTTGTTATATGATAGAATATCTTCCGGTGAACCACTATGGCTAATCTGCAATTCTTGTTGTAAAGTTTCAGCGTATTTATTTAATTGTTGGAATGGCTCAGATCCAATATATGAATAATGTTCTAATACTTGAGAACTAATATGGTCATTAATACAATTAAATTGATATTCATCAAAAATTGGATATTCTAAGAACTCTTCTTTTGATAATTTAATGTTATTTTGATCATTGATATTATTATTAGATATTTCATTATAATAGTCTTTATTCCCAATAAAAAGACCTTTTGATTGAGGTGTATTTGTTTTTAATAAATATGAACAAAGAAAACTATATATTGGAGTTCCAATTTTTTCTAAAACTTCTTCATTCTTATAAACACCAATAACTTCACCATCTTTATTCACTAAAGGAAGTTCTTGATATTGTTGACTAGTAAGCGTCTTTTTTGATTTTTTCGTGCAAAGTAGTTTAGTATTACGCCCAATATCTTCATATTTATTATAATATTCATTAAGAATATTCATAATAACAAGTTCATTATAAGTTAATTTCTTTTTCTTTTTTGTTTTATCTGTCTCAATTGATGTTTCTTTATAGGA
>NW_001853466.1:0-14586 GCF_000209125.1 Entamoeba dispar SAW760
CAATCGTTATAAAATCAAATTTAAATAAACAAAAGGAAAATAAATGAACAGTTTACTGGTTTAATTAAAAAAAAATATTATTTGAGATCAAAATATTTTTAAGATAAAAAGAAACTCTCTATAAGAAAATGAAGTTTGATAATTTTGAACTGAATATAGATAGATCAAATCAATGATATTTAAATATTTTTTTAGTCGGTCAAATTTTACATTAATTTTATTTGTCGGGACAATTTTATAAGGTACATAATTATCATACAAATTAATTAAATTATTATAATATTTCTTTTGAATGGTTCCTTTCACTCGTTTTAATTTTATACTATGAATAAATTCCATTTCTACTTGATTCATTAATGTTTTATTATTATCCATTGATACTATTTCATTATTTTTTTTTCTGTAATAGTATTTTATGATTATATTTTTGCTTTTATTAATAAATCATTATTCCAATACATCATGATTGTTTTTGAACAAATATGGCCATTAAATTAAATAGAAAATAATAGCTAAATTAATAAATAATGATCTTACGTATTTTTATTTAATATGTCTATCTCTTATTCTTTATTTATAAGTTTTATATTTAATTGTCAAATTATTTTAATTGATTGTTCAGTCTCACCACAGTAATTTTTAATTTCATAATCTTATATTATTTTATAATTAATTATCAAAAAAATATGAAATGGTTTTGATTAACTCATCGGTATTAATTAGGTTCTTATGTTAACCAACTCATCATTTCATAAAACATTATTTTAAAGTAGTAGCATATAATAAAAATACTTTCTTGTTTCATTAATTTATATAAAACAAATTATCTTAATATTTTGTAAGACTTAATTTATTTTGTTGGTGTTCTATGACAAATTAAATTTGATGGTCAATAATGATTCTTATTACCAATTATACTCTCGTTTAAAACTATTATTAATATCACGAAATAAATTTCTGTTGAATTCATTGTTTAAATCAACATTAAACTAATTTAAATAAAACAGACAATAGCTAATTATTAATAACTAATATTAAAATAGTTCATTATATTTTAAAATGCTTGAAAAATAGTTAAATAGTATGGCATTATAATTTATAGAAAATTATGATTAAAGATAAAACATAACAACAATTAGTTGTTAATTATAGTTAATTCATCATATTGTACGAAACTGCTTCAAGTTGTAATAAATTATCCAATTATATTTTTTTTATTTGAAACAATAAAAAGAAAGAACTAATATAGTTTGATAACTCAACTACTTACTTCTCAAAATTGAAAAAGTGACTATAAAAAACAAACATAAATTGAATGTAATGTTTATAAATAAACAGAATTATTAATACCAGTTTTTATATGTTTTATTCTATTATTTGTAAAAATCTTCTAAATTCTATTTTATACTTTTTGATATCAAACATAAAGAATATTTAGTACTATTAAATATTTTAATATTAATATTTAACAATATTAGTCTAATTATAAGAAAGTTCATGACTGTCTTTGTTAAGTGGGTTCTTATTTTCATTACATTAAAAAATAGACACACTAATTTGTGAATTTGATTTATTAAATTAAAATGAAAGGGTACATCCAAAGAAAGGAAGAGATGTTATCAGAAAAAAAAGAAACAATTTAAAGACATTACATTTTTCGGATAATATAAGTTCATCTTTCAATAAAACTCTTAAACAATAATTTGATCAAATCCATAATATTTCATTATAAAAAATATTCATTTTTCATTTGTAAATTTTTAACAATAAAAATGAATAATAAATTATTACAAAAATAAATATTTAATTATGGATGACTTACTAATAACATAAATCCTTTAGTCAACACCAATAAGAGGTATTAAAAAAACTAGTTTATAAAAGAAACCGTTGTTAGTCAAATTACTAAATAATAAAATACAAAGGCATTATTCAAGGGATGAGATAATCATTAGTGTTGTATTTGAATAAGAATATTATTAATATCATTACTTGTTAATGTATCAATATCAATAACAACGTCATCTTCTCCTGGTTTATATTTCTGAGCAATTGCTCCTAATACTTGAGAAGAAGCGTTTTTGAGTTCTTGGATTAAGTTAGTTCGTAGTTGAGTTAAAGGGATATCAGTGGGTTGAATTAAAGGAG
Source organism: Entamoeba dispar SAW760 (assembly GCF_000209125.1). Lineage (NCBI taxonomy): Eukaryota > Evosea > Mastigamoebida > Endamoebidae > Entamoeba > Entamoeba dispar. The sequence continues at coordinate 2,149 of NW_001853466.1, forward strand.
AAATTTGTGTAGGTATTGGTGTTAGTTGAGAATAGTCTGTTTCTATGTAATTTACTTTTGATTGATTAAGTGATAAGTAATCATTGAGTTGAGATTCAGGTTTTACAAGTGGATATTGATTATAATCAACTAAAGTCATTGGATAATTTACCATTGGGTATTGTGAATTTATCACAGGTAATGGTGCTATGGATTGATTTAAAAGAATTCCTTCTTGGGGTGGTTGAATTAGAGGAAATTCTGTTTGTATTGGAAGAGAAGGTGGTTGTAATTGGGAGACATTACTAAAACGTATTAATACATAATTCAGTTTAATTGATACAAATCTAAGAAGACGTAGAAAAATAAATGTTAATTATTTACTTATTCATAATAAATGAAAGTTAATAGTCTAAATAAAATTTAATAATATAACAAACTGTAGTTGAGAAGCATCACCATAATTATCAAAGAATTGATTAATGTGATGTACAAATGTTAAAAATAATTTCTTTTTAATTTTTGATTCTAAATATGTGTTAGCAATGATTCTTTTCTTTAATAAATTTAATTGAAGACACATTGATTGAAAATCATTTGCTGATAAAACTTCTTGATAATGTTCGTTTAATACAAAATTAATGTACGGAATTGCTATTATCGTTTGTTTAATTTTTGTTATATGGTCAGTATTTAAACAAAATATGACGTCTGATGTTGGGTTTTCAAGAGATAAAAGATCCTCAAGTCCAAAGTGTTCTTCTGATTTACTTGAATTACTCATGATGCTTCGTTCTCAATAAATTATGAGTTCTTTTTGTTTATTTCTTTTTTTCATTTTACTATTTCTTCCTTTCTCCTTTCTATTACTTTAACTCATAGTTCTATTCCTCTACCAATTCTTTCACATTAAACACCAACTAAATTAGAACCATTCACATCACTTGGGTCACCACTAAAATCACTTCTTCATTTTTTTACAATCTCCTTATTTTCAATGGAATTTCACTTCAATTTTATTGATTTTATTGTACCAAAAAAACAATTTATTTTATTTTGTTTTACAAAACAGTTTTAATTAGTTATTAATAAAATAGGAAAATAAATAACAATATTTCAAGAAGAATCAAATCAGAAAAATGTTTTTTTATCAGTAAAACTACAGAAATTTCTAGAAATAAAATCTTATTTGAAGATATTTTTAAGCACAACTCTTTGAACTTCACATCATTCTCATGAGTTCATACATACACACACTACCAATAAACACTTCTTCAGAACCAGAAAAGGTAAAAAAGAAGGTTGTTAGAATATGGACAACAAGAGAAGAAATGTTGTTGATAGAAGGAATTAAACGATATGGAATTAATAATTGGGAAGAAGTTGCTTCTATGGTTCCAACTAGAACAAAGAAACAGTGTAGAGAGCGTTATCTCAATAACAATGAATCAATCTATCATCGACCTTGGAGTCAAGAAGAGGACAATCTTATTCTTCAAAAAAGAAAAGAAATAGGAAATAAATGGACAATTATCGCAAGTTATTTGAAAGGAAGATCACCAAATGATGTAAAGAATCATTTCTTTGGAAGATTGCAAAAAGTCAATTGTATTAAAGAAGAAACAAACCTTCATACCACTAACATTATTCCAAGTGAACTTTCAACTCTTCAGAGTATATTTAAACCAGTAGAGCCATCTCTTTTTTCTGTTATATAGAAAGTTCTATGTACTTTAATTAAGATATTTTTCATATAACTCCTTTATATTCATTTGAAATAATAAAGCGAAAATTTCTTGGCGATTTAAAAATATAACTATTCTATTTTTATTTATGTTTACAATTCTAAAAATAAATTGAAAATATAAAATAAAAGTTCTTCCAAAAACTTTAAAATAGTATTATAATATTTTGTAAAACTTTGATTGATAACGATTATCTTTTAATCAATAATCATCTTAAGAATTTTCAGAAAAGTTGTAATAATGCTTATGGTTATTTCTATTTAAACTTGTATTTACAATTATCGAATTACATTGGAAGAAGTGATGAATAATAAATTAATTAAAGAAGAAGTAGAAACACTTACAAGCATTCAACAATCAATTGATGATATTAATAAACATTATCATTATTATTTAGGAAGTATTAAAAATGAAATATTTGAAATAAAACCAGATGAAACATATTCAGAAACAATTAAAAGAGGAGAAGGAATATTTGATAGAATTGATGAAACAGAAAGAAGAAGAAAACTAATAATAGAAAAAAATCAAGAAACAATTAGAGTAGTTGAAATAATAAAGAATCAAATAAACAAAATAATAGAAGAATATAATAAAGATGAAGAAATAATTAATAGAACGAAGAATGAACTAAACACAAATCATTTGAACTAAGAAAATGAACTAAGAAAATAAAACTAAACCATTAGAAGAAGAAGAAGTCAATAATATTAAAACAAGATTTAATAAGAATAAAGAAGAATGGAAATTACACTACAGTGATTATTTAGAGATAAAAAAGAGAGTAGAAATGAATGAGCACAATAGAAGAAATGAAATAAATAGAAGAATGGAAAGAATATTATTCAATATAATATTTAATTCAGATAAAGATAATTGGAATATTAATACATCAGTATTTGATCAAAGAATAATAAATAAAGAAAATATAATAATTATTTTTGAAGATGAATTTGGAGGATATAATAATGAGAAAATTGATAGATTTAGTTATATAAATGATACAAAACCATTTTTTTTATTAAAATTAAATGATAGAATCAATGGAACGATAAAATTTGATATTAATGAACCAAAACATGCATTATTTTATATGAACAACAATATAGTAGTTTGTTTGAATTTGGATTATAGGAAAGCGATATCCATGTTTATAAATAAAATAATAAAACATAGTCATATTGTTATCAACACTCATTTGAATACAAAAGAATAACAAATTGACTTTATGGAAAAACAACATCCAGAATATTTCACACCACAACGAATCATTATTATTGAAATGAAATGATTTTTATTCATTATTATTTATTTGAAATATAAAAATTAAAAAAGAATATAAAATAAAATCAATAAATGAATTGAACATTTCATTTCAACCTTTAATTTGATAGAATAGTGAATATAAGTTGATACAAATTTAAATACATTAAAAATAAAATAACTTTAAATAGTATTAGATATACTTATTAAAAGGAAATCAACAAATCAAGTATTCATGAATAATAACGTTAGTCAAAGTAAAATGATTCAATGTTTAAAAAACAATTAATCAAAGTTTGTTAATTAACATAAATTAAAATATTCATAAGAATAAAAATTGCAATTACATTAAATAATCTCACTTTTTAATAGGTGTTTTTAGTATAAAATTAATTTACTATGATAATATCAATTAAACAAAACAAACAAAATATGAATGGTTCTTTAAAATTAATAAATTAAAACAATACTAAAATCTTTTTAAAGTACTGAATGATATTATTGGTGGTATTTTTTGTTCTTTTTGTTTAAAACTTTACTTTAACAAAAGAAGAAGTGTTATTAATGAAATAATAATTAAAATAGCATTAATAATCTTATTATAAAATAAAGAATATTTTTATTTTAGTTGAAATAAATATAAAATGTTATTTTAAAAGAATTCAAATTTAATAAAATTTATAATATTTTTACTTTTTAAAAAAAAAAGATTTGAAAATGAAAGAAGTAAAAAATAAATTCATTTGTTTTAAGTTTAAGGTAATTCAATTGTATCACATTTAGTAATTCCATGATGTTTTTCAAATGGACATCTGAATATATTTTTACCTGGTTTATGAATTAAGTCGTGATATTTTCCTCCAATAAAATCATAACATTTTTTTGGAGCTTGTTTTTTCCAATACTTCTTTCCACAAATAATACGTGCTATTTTTCTTTTTCTTAATTCTTCATTTTGCTTCATGTTAGCTGTTTTTCTAAATCTAATACATCTTTTCTTCCATAACATATCTCTTCTTTCCAAATACATTTTTTTTAAATTCTTTTTTAATGCAAGAATTCTCTTTCGTCTCATTCTTTCTCTCATAGTTTTCATTCTAATAATTTTAGCTAATGTCCTTTGATTTAAAATATCTTTTTCAACTCCACTTAATTGCATTTGATGTTTTAATTCTTGTTCTTCTAATTGTCGTATCTTTAATTTAAATTGATTAATTAAACTTCGTTTTTCATTAATTTCATCAGCTTTTTCAAGTAACATCTTTCTAATTAATAATGCTTTCTTTTCTGCTTTAACTTTTTTGATAACTTCAATACTTCTTTTATTATACTCTTTTGCAATTTTACTTAATCTTTTAACAAGACCTCTTGCTTTACATTCTAATGACTTAATCTTCTTTTGTTCTTCTAATTTCTTTTTATAAATTTTTTCTTCTGCTGCAAGTTTTTTACTTAAAATATCTTTTAATGCTTTAATTTTTAAATACCTCATTTTTGTTCTTTCTGATCGAATTGTAGCTGTTCTTATTGCTGCTTTTCTTTCTCTTCGTGACTGAATTCCTTTTTTTGTGATTTTGATATTTGTTTCTATTTCTTTTTTAGCATTTGCTACTTCATTCATTAATTCAGTAGCTTCAATCTTTCTCTTTCTTTTCAAATCTTCTTTTTGAAGCATTAAATTAACAGCTTTGTCTTTAAGATCTTCAATCATTTTAGCTTTTTCTTCTGCCTTTTTCATTTTTTGTTGTTCTAATAATTTTTTATATCTAATTCCTTCTCTTACAATTTCTCTTTTAATTTCTTCTGCTTTTCTGAGATTTAATAATTGTTTTTGTGTTTCTTCAATAGTTAATCGTTTCATCTTTCTTTCCATTTCAACTTCTGTTCTAAATTTTTCAAATTCTAATGCTCTCATCTTTCTTAATTCCATTTCTTTTTTCATTAACGCATCTTTTCTTAACTTTCTTTCTTTATCAAATTTTTCTAATAATCGTTGATGAGCAATTTTAAAAGCTTTATCTTCCTTTTCATGTTGTGCTTTTATTTTCTTTTCCATTTCTTTTCGTTTTTTATTAAGTGCTTTCTTTAATTTTTCTATTTGAACCCTTCGTCTTTCTGCATCAATCTTATCACGTAATTGAATTTTTCTTTGATATTCTATTCGTTTCATTTCTTCTTCTGTGTAATTCTTTAATGCAGCAACATCGTTTTGAGTTTCTATAAAACTTCCATTGGCACGTAACAATGCTAATTTTGCCTCTTCGACTTGTTCTCTTAAGTGTTCTCTTTTCTCAAAGTCTTGTGATTGTGCTTTGATTTTTTTCATTCGAATTTTATGCTCCTTGGCAAGTTCTTCGGTTTGTTGTAGTAATGCCTTTCGTGCTTTTTTTGTTTGTTCTTTTAAAGCATTTCGTGTAACTTCTGCATCAGCAAGTTCTTTGATTAGTTTTTGTGTTTCGTTTGTATTTAATGGATCAGCTTCAACAACAGGAATAGGTTTTGAAGTGTTTGTAGCATCGTTAATCAACTTGTCAATAGAAGATTGTTTTTTTTCTGTTGCATTGACTTTTGGATTTGCAGATACAAGGACAACTAATAATACAAAATACAACAACTTCATGTAAATAATATAAACTTTTTTAGTTGTTGAGATCTTTTTTTCTTTCTTTTTTGTTTTTATCAATACTTTTTTTTTTAATTTTTTTTTAGGTTTGTGTTTTGATTTTTAAATAACAAAATTTAGTAATGTGTTATTGAATATTTCTTCACTTCTTACAACTTGTTTATTATAGAAATAAGCCAACACAGATATAAATTTCCTGGTAGTTGTTCTGTTTAAAATCAACCAGTTGATAGCAAAATGAATTGAGTGAAAAAAAAAAAACAAAAATCAAGAAATGAGAATGGATTTTACATAATAAAAGAAATTAAAAAAAACTATACTTCCAAGAAAGAATATGAAAAAGTGAATTATTTCAATCAACAAGAAATTTTAAATTTTGTGAAAAGAAAAGAAAAAGATATATGAGATGATCTTAAAAATCATACTATCATATGCAAGTCATATACATTTTATTAATTGTTATCAGTGCTCTTGCAGCCCCTAGATGTACACCAACTACAGTTACTAATATTGTTAGTGAACTTAATCCACGTCAACCATACGGAACAAGTTTTCTTGAATTTGAAGCTTATACAAAGGCTTTATTAAGTGAAGAGGTTAAAATTCCACCTGAAAACAGAACTGAGGCTATTCAAAAGAGATTGAATCAAATCAATAAACAACAACCACAGGCAGTCAATAAGACCCAAGAAGTTAATGAACAAATTGAAAAGATCAATATCAGTATTAAAACTATTGAACAACAAAGTGCTAAAGTTAATGCCTCTATTATCGAATCATTAAAGAAAATTAATGAAACACAAAATTCAGAGAAACTTGAATTAAAAGCTAAAATGGAAGAAGTTGCTAAAGAAAAAGCTTTAGTTGAAGCACTTAATAAGAAAAAAGAAGAATTAAGAAAGAAAACCCTTGAATATTATAGACTTAAAATTACAGCAGAAAAGATTGTAGAAGCACAAGCAGAACAAATGAGAAATAGAAGAAGATTTATTAGAGACTTTGAAGAGGCTAAAAGAAGAAACACAGAAACAAAAGAAGCAGTTGAAAAAGTAAGGCAAACAGAACATAAAGAAAGAGTAGCTGCCATTAAGAGAACTAAAGAATATTTAAATAACTTAAGACAACAAGATATTGCACAAGAAATGAAAGAAAGAGCTGATAATTTAAAGAAAGAAGAAATAGCAGAGATGGTAAGAAGAAAAATGTTAATATTAGAAGAAAAAATTAAAACTGCAAAAATTCAAAATAATGAAGAGGATAGAATTAAATTAGAAAAACAACTTATTGAATTAAAAAGATATAAAAAAGCAAAAATTGCATGTGCTAGAGATGCACTTAGAAAATATAAATTAAAACAACAAAAGAAAGTAGAAGATTTAAAACAAAAAGTACTTGACAGTAAACTAAAGAATAAATTAGAAATTGCAAAGAATGATTATATGGGAAAAATTAAAGCAGAATTAGCTGATGAAATTGATGAATTAAAAAAACAAAAAACAGCTTTTGAAACAAGAAGAGTAATTGCTCATAAAAAAATTGCTAATGAAGCACAAATTGAACAAGATACCTTAAACGCTGCAAAAGTAACTCAAATGAGAAAGAACAGAGAATATGAAATGAATAGAAGGGATATTAATAATATGAGAAATAAAGTACTTAAAGCTCAAAAACAACAATTAGAAAGAGATGCTACTCGATCAATTTTAAATAATGTTATTGCTAGTAATGAAAAAAGAAATGCCTTAGATAAATCAGCTACTTTAGATATCCAAATGGCTAAAGGTGATACTGCTAATAAAAAGAAAATTATTCACACTGTCGCTAAAGAAATAAAAAATTCAGTTGAAAGTGAAAAGAAAGGAATTGATACCTTAAAAGATAAAGCCGTTAAGTCACAACAAGAAAGACAAGGTCTTAAAGCTCAAATTGCCCGTGATATTCTTATTGATGCTCATAATAGAAAAATAAACCAATTAAAAGAAAGACAAGAAGAAATTAAAGAAATGGTTCAAGACAGAATTAATAGAAGAAATAGAAAAGCTGCTTTGAAAGTAAACAAAGCTGAAAACAAAATTGCTCTTGCTAGATTACAAGGTAAATTAGATAAGAGATATGTTCTTAAGAGAGAAGAAGTTGCTTTAAAGAATGCCAAAGCATTGTCTGATGCTGTTAGTGGCGTTCTTCCAAACAATACAGACAAATTCATGAAAATCAAAACCTTTAAAGTAAAATGTGGTAAATTAGCTAAAAAAATGTCAACTCCATGCACTGAACCAAAATAAAAATACGATAACTCATCTAAGTTAATGTTTTGATTTTTTTCATATTAATCAAAATTTTTTAAAATAAAAGAGAACTTTTAATTAACTTATAATATTAATTTTATTTAAAATTGTAAAATCATTGATTCTCAGTTTTTAAGTGAGAATAGTTTATAGGACATTCTTATTATTGTCATGTTAAGACATTCACACTACCATATGTACTAGTAATTGAAATTCAAAATAAAGTTTAGTTATTTATTTGAAAATTGTGTTTTCTTATTAATACTTTTATTCTGTTGTTAATTGATCTAATAGATATTTTTAGAATTGTCATTATTTTATGTTTACAATTTAATTATTAATTTTTCTTCTTGTTAATATTCTAGATATATTTATTTTGTTTTTATAATAAGAAAAGTAGGAAACGTTTCTCCATCTTTAATAAGTATTTTTAATGTTCCTCTTTCTACTTTTATTCAAATTATTTGAACAATATTTTATACAGCTTCATGAACATAATCTCTTCGTTTGAATATGCTAAGTATGCAGCTCCTTTTGCAATAGCACTAAGTGGATTAAAACTCTTATCAGAAATTGATTGTCTATCAAATAACCCACCAACTTTATCTCTAATTCTTGGCATTTTACATGTTTCGCCATTTAATATTATTAACTAAACATCTCATTTTTATATCTTTTCTTTGAGTGACTTGTTGTATTTTATAATAAATTCTTCATATATTCCTCTTTTTTCAGATTCTTCTTCAAATTCTTTTCTTGTAATAGTAGAATCGATAATTTCTTCATCATAACCATCAGATAATAATATTTCTAAATTTAATTCAATATCAATTTTATTACTTAATTCAATTTTAACTCTTTCTGATTCTTTCTTTAATCTAACTAATTTCTTGTTCAGTATTGTCTTTTCTTTTTGAGTTATTTCTTGTTTCTTTTTATAATGTCTTGAAATACTTTCTTCTTTTCTCTAAGAATATCAGTCATCACTTTATCAATTTCATTTCCTCCAAAATTTTAATTTTCTCCACTTGACTCCACTCCAAGAAGATTATTTTCTATTTTACAGCATTTACATCTAATGTTCCTCCAAAATCAATTACTACAATTTTATTTCCATTTTTATTGTATTTTGATATTCTCTTTTGTATTCACTAATCGCCATTGTTGGTTTATTATCAAGTGAAATATTCTTAATTCATGATAATTTACATGCTGTTAATGTTGTATCTCTTTGTCTATCATTAAAACAGCTGGAACAGTAACAACAACATTTGATATTGGATGATTACCAAGTTTTTCTTGCCCAATTGCCCAATAGCGTACAAACATTTTAACATCATTCAACTAACTTCTTCTTGTTCAAATTATTCAATACATGAGTTAATTGATCATAGTATTCAATATAAGCACTTCATTTATCATACTTCTTCCTTTAAATGGTTTCACGATTTTCATAATTCATATCATTTTTATTTCTTCCTATAACTCTCTTAGAATCATAAATAAGACATCTAGTATGAATGTCATGTTTTGATTTATTTAATATAACAGCAAATCAACTACTAGTTAATTATGAGAGAGGAACACATAGTAGTATTTGTTCTTTTCTTAATTCATCTTGAAGCATAACAGGTTCATTTCTAACAATACCGTAATAAGCAACTGAAGAGAAAGTAGTTCCTAAATCAATTCCAATTGAAAATAAGACTTATTGTCTATTCATCAAATGGAATTTATAATTGAATTGAATGCTATGAAACATGTTTTATTTTAAATTTTTATTAAACCAAATATCATTCAATATTTATGTTTTTATTACTTAAAAAATAAAAAAAAAACTTACAAGAAATAATAAAAAAATAGTGAAAATTATCTTTTTTATTTGTCAGTCATATTATAATATTTTATTAATCTATTATATCTTATTTGAGTTGTTACAACATTTATTCCTTTTTCTTATGATTATTTATAAAAACTGGCGATACAAATAGGTAAATATTATAGAAACATCATTACAAAAAGTTGTTAATTGTTTATTTAATTATTCTAAATAATCTTATAATTTAGTTAATTTTTCAAGTAATAAACTTGGTTGTTCATAGGCATATAACGGAATTATACAGATGTATTTGTTTAAAAGTGTTCATTGATGAATAAATCATTTTTTAGTTTTATTCTTTTTAAATACTATTAAAACACAATCAGATTCGTACATTAATATTAATGTTCATCAATAAAAACGAAGTACTAAATTAATTATTAAGAAATTAAAAGGATAACAACTAATTATCAATTTAATTTACAATCAAATAATAATAAGTTCAACTGACTCAACAAGCCATTAATTAAATACAATTTATATTTAAAATTGTATGAATATTTAATAAATAATAATTATATAACAAATAAAAGAAGGTATAGTAAAAACTTTAAAATGTCATATCAAATAAAGAATGTACATAAAAAATATCATGAAATGTATTTGTTTACATTTCTTCTTGTTATATTTTTTATATCAATATTCTTTAAACATCTAAAAAAAAATACCAAACTTAATACAATAAATTATAATGAAATAATAAAATGAATTGTATTTTCATATTAAAAAAAAGAATTAGAAAGAGAAATTAAATAAGAGTTTAAACATAAACTCAGATAATAAAAGAAATAATTTAAAGAAAAGAGAATTTATGAAGATTAGTATAATTAAATTGTATAAGCAAAAATCTTCCATTGAAAAAATTATTTGTAGCTAAATAAAGTTAGAACTCTTATTAAGTATCAACACGAGTAACTTCTTTTCTTATTTTCTTGAGGTTGTGTGAATAAATAAAAGTCCACTAACCTATAAATTGAGTTTTTCAAAAATCATTTAAATGAAGGATTGATTATTAGTTCATTACACTCTTTTTTGGTTTATATGAAAAAATAAAATAAAAATTTTAAAACAAACAACACATTTAAAGAGTAGGAGGTAAAAATTCATTCATATTTTTCATTTCCATAACGTCAAGTGTTACACTTGGCATTGGTCCTATTCCTTCTTGTGATTGTTGTGGGATTGAAGTAAGAGTTGGCATGTCATCAACAACAGGTTTAATACTATCAACATGAGTTTCTTTTGTTTTATTTGTTTTAGCAAGTTCAACGTAACGAGTTTTTTCTGTTTCAGGTAAATCTTTCCACATTGATGATAATGTTGTCATTCCTTTTCCCCTACTTCCTTTTTCACGAACATTTTCTCTATGATCTCTACAGAATAATAAGAATGGATTGCACTCAGCTCTATTTTTACCAAATTCACTTCTTACTTGTCTTTTTCGTTTATTTCCAATATATTCACCTCCAAGCATAACGATTTGAACTGCAGCTGCTTTTCTGAAATCATCTAATATCTTTTCATTCTCTTCATTTTTCCACATGATCTCAGCTCGTTCATTTGCTTCCTCATAATCACATTCTCCAGCTTTGACAATATCTCTTGATTTCCAATAAATGTATAATGCTTGTGCCATTTCCTCAACATCTTCATTTGCAATATCTCTTTTTTTCTTTTTCGTTTTCCCCCCATTTAAATTAACATTAGGTTCTAATGGTTCAATAGGTGTTGGTTCCATTTATTTTTCATTTTTAGTTTTTCTTCCTTTTAATTCTTTTTTCTTATTATTCTTTTATTATTTTTTACTATTATTTAATAATTCATCAAAAACAAAAAAGTATTTTTTTTGGTTTTTCTCTTTTCTTAAATTTTAAGTTCTCTCTCTTTTTTTTTTTTTTTCTCTTTTTAAAAACAAAATATCTTTTTTTTTTCTCAAAAACATTTTTTTTATTTCTTTTTCTTCTTCTTTCCAATAAATTCAACATATTCCTCATCATATTGTTTAAGAATGATCATTACTTGTGGTGATTCTTTTGTATTTTGGTTTGTTTCAAAAGATTTTTTGATTGTTGGATATTTTTTAATAAAAATATCTTCATTTTCAAAAGATATAATCATAGCTTTGATAATTTCTGGATGCATATCTTTAATTGATGTTTCATTATACATAATACTTCCAATATCTACTTTGTTTAGTGTTGTGTATTCAAAATTAATTGGATTTCCAGATTTAATTTCTAAAACAACTTCATTAATATTTTTTATTTCAATTATTTCATCCTCATTGATAATTTTAAATCCTCCATCAAAAAGAATCAACCTATCACAATTATAATCTTTTATTATTTTTTTTGCCTCTTCCATTTTAATATCTTCTTTAAATAATGTTTGAATTATAAATCCTTCACTTCTTAAATTACGTGCTAATTTTAATGGTTCTACACTTTTTATACTTGAAATTATCATTATTTGAGAAGTATATTCATGTTGTGATGTTGGTTGGATTGAATAAACAACTAAATCACATACAAATCCATAATTTGTTTCATCTATTTTTCTTATTGATTCTTGATGTTTTTCTAGTGGATAATAACAACCAGACAATGGAGTTGATGATAAATGAGAAGATGGAGTAAGTTTTTGTGTTTCATTGAATTAATAAAA